>NC_081181.1:112111111-112299941 GCF_029867415.1 Vicia villosa | reverse complement strand
GAACTATAGCTACCTAATTTCTCAGAAAACTCTAAGAACATATAAACCCTAAATTTGAAATTAAATGACAAACAAGATGAATAAATGCAAGATGATAGAGGGTTTTCAATCCTCTGATGATGCTAAACAAGATAGAATCGAGCTTTAACTCAGTGAGTGCTTAAATTAAAGAGGTGAAGTTCAGAAACTTACCTCTGAAAATGGAGGTCGTGAGGATGATTGAGAGCACCTGGGTTTGAATGAATGATCTCAATAGCTTCCTTGAGACTCAATGATGCTCACTGAATGCTTATTGGAGCTTGAATCCTCCTGAATTGCTCTATGGACCTCCCTCGATTTCAGCTTCAAGTGAACATGGAGGTTGTTGAATTTGGAGTTACAGATGAGCTGCAGCCATCTGGTTAGCTTCACTATGACCTGAGGAGTGTGCCTGGATGATTGGCTTGACTTGAAACCTCCTGAATCACTCTATGGACCTCCAACTGCAAATGCTCCAAAGTGAGAGCAACAATGGTGTTCCTCTACTTACAGAAGTGATCCAGGTGCTTGGATCACCTCAAATGACCTCCCTTGAGATGTTAGAATGCTCACTTTCCAAAGATAAGCTCTGGTTTGAAGAAATCGATTCTTCTTGCCAAAGAACTTTGAAAAACAATGAACATGAGAAGAGAAAGAGAAAGCAAGGAATATGGTTGCTTTGGTGTGTTTTTCTACTGAAGTATGCTCTCCTATTTATAGGCAAATGACTCAGTACTGATTGGGAGAGTGAGCTTGCTTAGTGAAGCAAGTTTGGTTTCTTAGCCATGAAGAAATTTCAAAGAATATCCAAGTGTGATCATTGCATTTTCGAGCCACCTCCCCTATCCATTGATTCTATCTGATCTTAGGGGACAATTCAGATGCAAAGTGAGCTCTAATTGGTTGGTGAGAAGATTCCTTGGGTGATTCATCAATTTGCCATAAATTCTCAAAAGTAATCATTACATAATCACATGTTCTTGTTTTAGGAATCTTCTTCAATTATCATGGCATGGTGAAAATGAATGCATGGTATTGTTTCAGACATGTTATGGGTCGTGTAGCATCCATTAGTGAAGCAAAAATGCACAAAATTGCAAAGTTCCAATTTGCTCATGACCTATAATTTTACTTCATGAGGCCAACTTTGGACAAGCATAACTCTTAGCTCAAATTGAATTTGGAGAAGGTTGAACACAATTTGGAAAGCCCTAAACATCTACTTTAAATCATTAGTTTATGTCTTCTTCAGAATCATTTGGGAAATTTGTGAAAAATGAGCCCAAAGTTGGATGAAAACTAGGTTAAAACACTTAGAAAATCTCCAAAACCCTTAAATGGTTGATCTTTTGAAAAAAGTTCCTTTGTAAGATGTTGTTTTATTTTGCAAGATCTACAACTTTCATGTTGGAAGTTTTTTGAGTTGTGTAGGTGAAATTTTGAGTTCTCACCATGCCCTCAAAAACCCTAATTCCCGACTTTTTGCTCCTTGATGAATTTCTTTGAATTTCTTTGGTCAAATGACTTTGACATCCATATATTGATGATATTGATCTTTGAAAGTCATTTTTTGACCAAAAACCTTAAAAGTCAATGATGATCCCACACAGTTGACTTTTCCTGACAAAGTGAATTTTTTGGGCTTTTGTGAAGAAACAAGATCTTCTCCTCAAATGAATGATGTAAATGGACTATATTGAGGTAGTAGAGATTCTTGAATCATGTATTGAGTTTTGGATCCATGCCCTGATTAAAAGTCAACCATCCTGGTGAATTAGGTCAAAAACCCTAATTGTCGACCATATGAAAATAATGACTGTAGACTTTGAATTGGGGTGTAATGTCCAGTGGATCTTATCATATGAGTTATTTGTAGATGATTGATGTCTTTGAATGATCCCCTGGGGCTTTTTAGGGTTTCCCAAAGGTGATCCCTGATTTTAGTCCTTGATAGGCTCCAAACCCTAGTCTGTTGATCTGAGTAATCCTGTACTTAGATAACTGGGTGTCTTAATCAATCATAGGTGTAATAATGAGGATTTTGAGTCTTATGCTTGTATTAGAGACTAATCCTTCTATTGATTGATCCTTTGCCTGAATTTTCTTGTCTTTGAACACCCTCGATTGAATGCCAGACTGTCCTAGGTACTTACTTTGACTTGATGAAAATCCTGAAGATATGTCATCTCAGGGGGGTCAAAAATTAGGGTATGACAGACAGTACAGCAAAATCCAAAGTTTTCTCGTTCATGGACGGATTTTCAGGATACAACCAAATCAAAATGGCACCTGAAGACATGGAGAAAACAACTTTCATCACCCCCTGGGGCACGTTCTGCTATCGTGTTATGCCTTTTGGACTAAAAAACGCAGGGGCAACTTATCAAAGGGCCATGACTACGCTTTTCTACGACATGATGCATAAGGAAGTGGAAGTCTATGTGGATGACATGATTGCCAAATCAGAGAATGAAGAAGATCACATACAGAATCTGACAAAGTTATTTCAACGCTTACGGAAGTTTCAGCTTCGCCTGAACCCCAACAAGTGCACCTTTGGTGTCTACTCAGGAAAACTCCTTGGTTTCATCGTCAGCAAATGAGGAATTGAAGTAGATCTAGACAAAGTCAAGGCAATTCAAGAAATGCCTTCACCCAGAACCGAGAAACAAGTTAGAGGATTTCTTGGACGTCTGAATTACATCTCGAGATTCATATATCTCATGACTGCAACTTGTGCTCCTATTTTCAAACTTCTACGGAAAAATCAAAGTTGCGTCTGGACAGACGATCGTCAGAAAGCGTTCGACAGCATTAAAGAATATCTGCTCGAACCACCCATCTTGTCTCCTCCAGTGGAAGGAAGACCTTTGATAATGTACTTAACCGTCTTAGAAGATTCCATGGGTTGTGTCCTTGGAGAGCAAGACGAGACGAAAAGAAAAGAGCATGCCATTTACTACCTAAGCAAGAAATTCACTGACTGTGAATCCCGCTACTCCATGCTCGAGAAGACGTGTTGTGCTTTGGCCTGGGCTGTCAAGCGTCTCCGCCAGTACATGATTCGACATACTACTTGTTTGATCTCTCATATGGATCCAATCAAGTACATCTTTGAGAAGCCTGCTTTAACTGGGAGAATTGCCCGTTGGCAGATGTTGTTATCAGAATATGACATTGAGTATCACACACAGAAAGCCGTGAAAGGAAGCATTCTAGCTGAGCACCTGGCTCACCACCCACTCAATGGTCATGAATCAACCAGTTTCGACTTTCCGGACGAGGACGTCATGTACCTCAAGATGAAAGATTACGACGAGCCACTACCAGACGAAGGACCTGAGATAGGATCCCAGTGGGGCTTAATCTTTGACGGAGCTGTCAATACTTATGGACGAGGAATTGGGGCAATCATTGTTACATCTCAGGGTACCCATATTCCATTTACTGCCAGATTAACTTTCAAGTGCACAGACAATGAGGCCGAATATAAAGCTTGCATCATGGGTCTTGAAGAAGCCGTGGAACTAAGAATCAAACACTTGGATGTATACGGAGATTCTGCTTTGGTCATCAATCAAATCAAAGGAGAATGGGAAACACGCCAACCAGGGCTAATTCCTTACAAAGACTATGCGAGAAGATTGTTACCATTCTTCGACAGGGTAGATTTTCATCACATTCCTCGTGAAGAAAACAACTTGGCTGGTGCATTAGCCACACTCTCTTCCATGATTAGGATAAATAATTGGAATGACATTCCTCGGATCAATGTTATGCGCCTGGATAGGCCCGCTCATGTTTTCACAGTAGAAGCAATCATCGACGACAAACCGTGGTATCACGACATCAAGAACTTTCTTCAAAAGCAAGAGTACCCTCTTGGGGCGTCAAAGAAAGATAGAAAGACTTTGAGAAGGTTAGCTTGTAGATTCTTCCTGAATGAAGATGTTCTGTACAAGAGAAACTTCGACATGGTTCTGCTCAGATGCGTTGACAGAAAAGAAGCAGAAGTACTCATGAGAGAAATACATGAAGGTTCCTTTGGTACTCACACCAATGGACATACCATGACAAGGAAAATACTGAGAGCAGGATATTATTGGCTGACAATGGAGTTAGATTGCTACCAGTACGCAAAGAGGTGTCACAAATGTCATATCTACGCCGATAGAATTCACGTGCCACCATCTCTTCTCAACATACTCTCTTCCCCTTGGCCTTTCTCCATGTGGGGAATCGACATGATTGGAATGATCGAGCCAAAAGCGTCCAACAGACATCGCTTCATCTTGGTAGCTATAGACTATTTCACCAAATGGGTTGAAGCAGCTTCATATGCCAACGTTACAAGACAAGTTGTCGTCAGGTTTATCAAGAATCACATCATCTGTCGCTACGGCATTCCTAGCAGGATAATCACTGACAATGGGTCAAATTTGAATAACAAAATGATGAAGGAGCTTTGTGAAGAATTCAAGATTGAACATCACAACTCATCTCCTTACAGACCAAAGATGAATGGAGCTGTAGAAGCAGCTAACAAAAAGATCAAGAAAATCGTTCAGAAGATGGTCATCACTTACAAAGATTGGCATGAAATGCTCCCGTATGCTCTTCATGGTTACCATACATCAGTACGTACTTTGACTGGAGCAACTCCTTTCTCCCTTGTATATGGCATGGAAGCAGTCCTACCCATAGAGGTTGAGATTCCATCAATGAGAGTCTTGATGGAGGCAAAATTAATAGAAGTCGAGTGGTGTCAAAGCAGATTCGACGAATTGAACTTAATCGAAGAAAAGCGCATGACAGCTTTATGCCACGGTCAGCTATATCAACAAAGAATGAAGAAAGCTTTCGACAAAAAGGTTCGACCTCGCACAATCAAAGAAGGCGACCTTGTACTCAAAAAGATTCAATCTTTTCTCACAGATTCAAGAGGTAAATGGGCTCCCAATTATGACGGCCCATACGTGGTCAAGAGAGCTTTCTCAGGAGGAGCCTTAATACTCACGACTATGGATGGAGAAGAATTCACCCGTCCTGTGAACGCCGACGCAATCAAGAAATACTTCGCCTATATAATTAAAAGAACAGCTCGCTAAGTTGAAAACTCGCGAAGAGCGACTTAGGCAAAAAAGAGCGTCTCGGTGAATTGAAAACCCGAAAGGGCGATTCAGGCAAAAGTTAGAGACATAAAAAATAAATATTCAATCCCGGTAAACTTAAAACTCGAGAGGGATAGTTGACGCAAAAGTTAGGGATAAATGGCAAGTAACTGTGTTCAGGACAAACTTGATCATTCAAAAATCCATAGCGGAGTATTCATCAGCAGTAGGTCATCTTCTACGAAGCACGAATACAGCGCAACTCGGAGTGGAAGGGAAAGATAACGGTCGTCACGTTTCATCGTAGCCCTTTTCCCGAAAATTACCAATTTCCAACTTTGTAAATACTCTATGGAGTCAAGCATTTGGCTGATTACCATTCCATATATAATAATTTGAGCCTTGTGCTTTTTCTTTGCAAATCTAGTCTTATTCAGTTTCTTGAAATGCATTTCAAATTTAAATAGTCATTTTCTTGAAACAAATGTTTTCATAAAATAAAAGTGAATTTACTTGCAAAAATAAAGGTGAAATTTCTTTCTAAGGTTTACAAACAATAGGAAGAATGCAAACAGTTGCTCCGAGAACGGTTGAGACTCCGGGAACCAAGATTTCCCCATGAGGTCGCTTTGCGAACATATCCCGATGACGGATCTTCACTTCAATTCATATTACTCACCTCGGACAGCGGACAACTGATAACCAGGTATTCCCAACAGAGTTCGAACTACAAGAAGAGGACATCTTCTGATCAACAAGAATTCAAGTCGTATCATAGGATTTTACATCCGCGACAATTCTATCCACATTCACTTTACATTTTATGATTGCCATAATATTCATGCATACATTGTAACTGCTTAGTCGAGTCAGGCTTTGATCATGTGAATGCCCGAGTCATTAAGGCATGAACTCAAGTTTCCCCTGCGAGTTCTGGAGAATCTTTTTCCTTCAAGACGACAGTTCATACACAAGGATCTCCCCAAGCAAGTCAACAAATGGCAGTCTCTCTCAAAGAGATAGTTTGTTCACTTTTGGAGTTCCCCGGCCGAGATTCTCCCGCAAAGCAACACTCGACAGTCTTCTTCAAATAAGATAGTCTATTTCGCATTTTGGAATTCCCTACAGGGTCGATGAGCGGTTCTCTTCTCCAAGAAGTGTGGATTCCCCGACATAATTGACAAGTGGTAGTTTTTCCTCCTGGAAAACAGTTTGGTATTTCCCCAGCAGGGTCAGGAGATGCCACTTTCCGTCAAAAAAAAATATTTCAGAATCTCCCAGCGGATCGACAAATGATCCCCAGCGGAGTCAGTAAATGGCAGTCTCTTTCGACAAAAGACAGTTCACTCACTTTTTCGGACAAAAATAACGAATGGCAGCTTTCTGCATGAAGACAGTTCGTTTCGCTTAAAGATTCCTCAACAAAGTCAGCAAATGGCAGTCTCTTTCAGCAGAAGACAGTTTGCTCACTTTCTTTCACGACAGGGTCAACAAATGGCAGTCTTTCCTAGTAGAAGACAGTTTGTTCCCCTAGCAATCAACAAATGGCAGTCTCTCCCAGTAGAAGACAATTTGTTCCCCTAACAATTGGCAAATGACAGTATTTCCCTAAGGAAAGACAGTTTGTCTGTTAAACACTCAAGGAATCGACAAATGGCAGTTTCTTCAAACAGTTTGTCTGTTTCTGGGATGGTTCATCCCCTTCAGAGTTGACAAATGGCAGTTTTCCTCCTAGGAAAATAGTTTGTTAATTCCCCTCAGAGTCGACAAATGGCAGTTTTCCTCTTAGGAAAACAGTTTGTTGATTCCCCGGCATGAGTCGACAAATGGCAGTTTTTCCTCTTAGGAAAACAGTTTGTTGATTCCTTGGCATAAGTCGGTGAATGTTGGTTTTCACCCAAAAAAAGTTCGTCCGCCTTCAAGCAAAGTCATTAGCCCCTCAAAAGATCATGAGGCCATATGACATTCTTTCAAAGACGTCAAGTCAAAAGGGAAGATGGTGAAGTTTCTCTACTACCATTAAATGGCGTCTCATCTCCAAGTGCTGATGAGAAGTTTGATGAGGAAACAAACCTTTGAAATTTCTCTACTACCATCAAATGGAATCTCATCTCCAAGTGCTGATGAGAAGTTTGGTGAGGAAACAAACCTTTGAAGTTTCTCTACTACCATCAAATGGCGTCTCATCTCCAAGTGCTGATAAGAAGTTTGATGAGGAAACAAACCTTTGAAGTTTCTCTACTACCATCAAATGGCGTCTCATCTCCAAGTGCTGATGAGAAGTTTGGTGAGGAAACAAACCTTTGAAGTTTCTCTACTACCATCAAATGGCGTCTCATCTCCAAGTGCTGATGAGAAGTTTGATGAGGAAACAAACCTTTGGAAATTTTCTCTTTATCTGAGATATCGTCCAAACACGACTGAGACCTGTTTCGAGATATGGACATCTGAAACGAGGGGAGGTTGTTTACCTTTTTCTAAGTATCAACACATAGTTAAAGAAGATGGATTGCGCATCCTACACTGCCATCCATTCGCCAGAATCCACATCAATTATTTCTACAGGAGTTTGTCTCCTCATTCCCCGCCAAGTGCGACAACGGGATCAAGACATGCAAAGATTTTAACAATTACAACATCTCAGGAGCGCCCAAAATTCGGGTATTCTTTGATATTTAAGTCTCTTTCATGCAGGAGAGATCGAGATATCAATCTCTCTCCCTCTAGATAAAAGAAACTTAAATAGGGGCATCTGTCATACCCTAATTTTTGACCCCCCCTGAGATGACATATCTTCAGGATTTTCATCAGGTCAAAACAAGTACCCAGAGTAGTCATTTCTTCATCTAGCATTCAATCAAGGATGTTCAAAGACAAGAAAACTCAGGCAAAGGATCAATCAATAGAAGGATTAGTCTCTAACACAATCATAGGACTCAAAAGCTTCATTTTTATATTCACCTATGATTGATTAGACACCCAGTCCTCTGAGTACAGGTTTACTCAGGTTACCAGACTAGGGTTTTTGAGCCTATCAAGGACTAAAATCAGGGATTACCTTTGGGAAACCCTAAAAAGCCCCAGGGGATCATTCAAAGACATCAATCATCTTCAAATAGCTCATATGACAAGATCCACTGGACATCACACCTCAATTCAAAGCCTACAGTCATCATTTTCATCTGGTCGACAATTAGGGTTTTTGACCTAATTCACCAGGATAGTTGACTTTTAATTAGAGCATGGTTCCAAAACTCAAGACATGATTCAAGAACCTCTACTACCTCAATATAAACCATCTACATCACTCATTTGAGGAGAAAATCTTAATTCCACACAAAAGTCCAAAATCTCACTTTATTTGGAAAAAGTCAACTGTATGGGATCACCTTTTGACTTTTAAGCTTTTTGGTCAAACCATGACTTTCAAAGATCAATATCATCAATATATGGATATTAAAGTCATTTGACCAAAGAAATTACAAAAGAATCATCAAGGAGCAAAAAGTCAGGAATTAGGGTTTTTGAGGGCATTGTGGGACCTCAAAATTTCACCTACACAACTCAAAAAACTTCCAACATGAAAGTTGTAGATCTTACAAAATAAAACAACATCTTACATAGGAACTTTTTTCAAAAGAGAAACCATTTAAGAGTTTTGGAATTTTGAAGCTTTAGGTTATAAAAACTTAGAAATTTTTCTTAGTGTTTTTAACCTAGTTTTCATCCAACTTTGGGCTCATTTTTCACAATTTTCCCAAATGATTCTGAAGAAACCATAAACTAATGATTTGAAGTAGATGTTTAGGGCTTTCCAAATTGTGTTCAACCTTCCCCAAATTCATTTTGAGCTAAGAGTTATGCTTGTTCAAAGTTGGCACCATGAAGTAAAATTATAGGTCATGCATCATTTTTGAACTTTGCAATTTTGTGCACATGACCTCACTTATGGATGCTACACGACCCATAACACATCTGAAAACATGCCATGCATTCATTTCCACCATGACATGAGAATTGAGGAAGATTCCCAAAACAAGAACATGTGATTATGTAATGATTACATTTGGGAATTTATGGCAAATTGATGAATCACCCAAGGAATCTTCTCACCAACCAATTAGAGCTCACTCTGCATCAGAAATGTTCCCTAAGATCAGATAGGATCAATGGATGGGGAGCTAGCTCGAAATTGCAATGATCACTCTTGGATATTCCTTTAAATTTCTTCATGGCTAAGAAACCAAACTCATTTCACTAAGCAAGCTCACTCTCTCAATAAATACTGAACCATTTGCCTATAAATAGAGGGCTCTTTCTCATTCAGAAAACACACCAAAGCAACCATATTCCTTGATTTCTCTTTCTCTTCTCATGCTTATGGTTTTTCAAAGTTCTTTGGCAAGAAGAATCGTTTTCTTCAAACCAGAGCTTATCTTTGGAAAGTAAGCATTCTAACATCTCAAAGGGGTTCATTTGAGGTGATCCAAGCACCTGGATCACTTCTGTAAGTGGAGGAACGCCATTGTTGCTCTCACTTTGGAGCTGTTGCAGTTGGAGGTCCATAGAGCAATTCAGAAGGTTTCCAACAAAGCCAAGCATCCAGACGTGTTCCTCAGGTCATAGTGAAGCTGTTCAGATGGCTGCAACTCATCTGTAACTCAAGATTCATCACTCTCCATGTCCACTTGAAGCTCAAATCGAGGGAGGTCCATAGAGCAATTCAGGAGAATTGAAGTTATAATAAGCATTCAGTTAGCATCACTGAGTCCCAAGGAAGCTTTTGGGATCATTCATACAAGCCCAAGTGCTCTCTATCATCCTCACGACCTCCATTTTCAGAGGTAAGTTTCTCAACTCCACCTCTTTAATTCGTGTACCTTTTTGGTTAAAACTCGATACCATTTCATTCAGCATCATCAGAGGATTAAAAACCCTCTATCATCAGTCATTTATACTTCAATATGGTCATTTAATTTAAATTTCAAATTTTAGGGTTCTTCACGTATTTTAGGTAATTCAGTAGATGTAGTTAATATAAATCCATGTTATTTACATATTTGAAATCGTGAGAGAGTTTAGAGCAAGTTTGGTCTTTACATCTTTGCAAATGGTTGAGAATTGAGAGAGTTCAGAAATTCAAAAATCCAAAAGCTAGAGGTTGAAGACAACAATGGTGGTGGCGCGCAAAATTCAAATCCAGGGCTAAAGTTTATTTTATTTTGAATGGTAGTTGTTTCATAAACGACTAAATCGTTATAGCCCAGTGGTAAAGAGTGTTTGTGTGTTGCGCGTGCCCAAGGTCTGGGGTTCGAATCCCCCTCGCCCCAGACCTTTTGATTTTATTTTCTTTTTCTCCTCTATGCATTAGACAACATACATATTGCAATGGATTCCCTTCTATAACACCATGCGCGCGTTGGCTGATTGGTGTGTGTTTTGAATGTTGGCTTCAAGGGCGTGGGTTCAAACCATGGTGAGGCCAAAACATTATTTTTTATCACTTTTCCTCTTCATTTTCTTTACAACTTCACACAATTAATTAACCTATCAAATTAAATCATTTTCACTTCATTTTTCCAAACATGACTTCACCGGTAGATTTAAGCTCCAGGTCTTGGAACATAGACCTTTTTCCTGTCATGTGTCGCGAGCACCCAGAGTCTAGGTACCATGACATGCTTTCCTTTTTCTTTTGAGTCTTGAAGGAGATCTGCAATAGGGATAATCTTTTCCTTAGGTACCCACAATTTCTTGGGTCCTCTTGGATTAGTTTTCCTTAAGTTTTGATTGAACTGAGGGTTAGCAAAAGATTTATCATATGATTTTCTGTTGTGTGCAACATACTTCTTGGTGTGTGTTATGTGGAAACTCTTAGAGTTAGATGTGTGCTTTATATCATGTGAATGGCCAAACTTGAACTGATCATATAGAGGTTTGAATGTGATTTTCATCTCATCAATAGGTTCAAGTTTGTATGGGGTTTCACCTTCATAGCCTATGCATATTCTCTTTTCCACTAACTCCATATATCATAGAGGCAAGCTGACTTCTTCCAATACCTCTATATAGGAACTTCCTGAAACTTAAGTCATATTCCTTAAGAATATTGTTCACACTTGGAATAGACTTTTCTGAACTAGAAGATGATTCAACATATTTAGATTGTTTTAAAACATTTTCTTTTAGTTCAACACTTTCTATTTCAAGCTTCTTAGTTTCAGATGCAAAGAGCTTTCTCAGCTTTTTGTATTTGATACTAAGTTTATCCTTGATTTCCATAATTTCTGTTAAGCTGGAAACTAGCGCATCTCTAGAAAGTTCAGAAAATACCTCTTCAGAGTCTGAGTCTGATGTAGATTCTGATTCCTCATCAATAGTGGCCATCAGCGCTATGTTTGCCTGCTCATCCTCAAAGTCTGACTCTTGATCAGAAGAATATGAGTCATCCCATGTAGCCATAAGACCTTTCTTATTTTCAAAAAATTTATTGGGCTTTTCCCTCTGCAGCTTTGGACACTCATTTTTGTAATGTCCAAGTTCCTTGTATTCATAACACGTCACCTTCTTCTTGTCAAATCTTCTGTGTCCAGAAGATTCTCCTCTATCAGGCCTTTTGAAGTTCTTGAACTTTCTTTGTTTGCTTTTCCAGAGTTGATTTACTCTTCTGGAGATCAGGGAAAGTTCATCTTCTTCTTCTTCTGATTCTGACTCTTCTTCTTCAGCTTGAAAAGCATTAGTGCATTTTTTATTATTAAATTTTAATGCTATTGACTTACCTTTCTTCTGAGGTTCATTTGCATCCAGCTCTATTTCATGACTCCTCAAGGCGCTGATCAACTCTTCTAGAGACACTTTATTCAAGTTCTTAGCAATCTTGAATGCAGTCACCATTGAGCCCCATCTTCTAGGAAAGCTTCTGATGATCTTCTTGACATGATCAGCTTTGGTGTAGCCTTTATTTAGCACCCTTAGTCCAACAGTCAGAGTCTGGAATCTTCAGAACATTGCTTCAATGTTTTCATCTTCTTCCATTTTGAATGCTTCATACTTATGGATTAGAGCCAAGGCCTTGGTCTCCTTGACTTGAGCATTATCTTCATGAGTCATCTTTAGAGATTCAAAGATGTCATGAGCAGTTTCTCTGTTTGTTATCTTCTCATACTCAGCATGAGAGATAGCATTTAACAATATAGTTCTAGACTTGTGATGATTCTTGAAGTCTTTCTTTTGAGCATCACTCATGGCTTGTCTTGATACTTTGACACCTTGAGCATTTACAGGATATGTGTAACCATCCAACACTAGATCCCATAAGTCACCATCTTGACAAAGAAAGTAACTTTCGAGTCTATCTTTCTAGTACTAAAAGTTTTCACCATAAAAAACTGGTGGTCTAGTATAGCCATTAAAACTATTGCTTCCATTACCATTGTTGTTTTGTTCAGGAGTAGGAGTAGATGAAGTTGTTTCAGCTATATTGACTTTTTGTTTTTCTCCCTGAATCTTTTATCTAACACGGTTAAGTGCTTGCACCTAGAACCGGCGTTGTGAGGCCCACACGCAGATACTCATAGCTTTAGGCCTTTGTTCAAATTGCTTTCTCACCCCCTGTGGGCCTTCTTTTTAAATTTTTATTTTATTTTATTTTTTATCAATATTTCCATTTCCCCTTAAATAAAAAATATTTTCTTAACCATTAAGGGTGCATAGATTTTTAGGGTTTTAATTGACTTTTTTTAATTGATTACTTTTCCTTAATGTTTTATTGGTTAATAAATCATAAAAATACTTGTTTTTAGTTTTAATCCAAATAGCTTCAAGCTTAATAAAAACACAAAAATACTTGTGAATATTTCTTTGAGTAAACGTAGAATTGTATTTCCTTTATTTTGTGAATAATTTTGTACTTTGTGAAATTTCCTACCCTTAGTTGTTAAAGTTGACTTAGGTCAACTTAAATGATTTTTTCCCATTTCTATTTACTTAGTATATTCCATTAGGGTATTAGATCTCTTAATTAGGATTTAGAATTTCATAAACAATAACAATTTGGTTAACGGATTAGGTTAGTCTCCCTTCTTCATTCATTTTTCTTTCTTTTGATCTTAAAAAACCTAATAAATACCGACGAGGATCATACCGCTATTTTTCATAGTGGAAAAGAAATGATTAGGGCGTAGGCTCCGGTGTATTTCTTTACTACTTAGTGGGAAAGAAATGATTGAGGTGTAGACTTCGGTGTATTTCTTAACTGCTATTTAAAGAAATGATTGAGGTGTAGACCTTGGTGTATTTCTTAACCGCTATTTAAAGAAATGATTGAGGTGTAGACCTTGGTGTATATCTCTAAATACTTAAACTCTTTTTGGTATGATCCAAGTC
Source organism: Vicia villosa (assembly GCF_029867415.1). Taxonomy (NCBI): domain Eukaryota; kingdom Viridiplantae; phylum Streptophyta; class Magnoliopsida; order Fabales; family Fabaceae; genus Vicia; species Vicia villosa. The sequence goes on along the minus strand of NC_081181.1, from coordinate 112,286,427 downwards.
ACAAATAAATTCCCCTTAAAAAACACCCAACCAAAAATACTCAAAACATCTAATAAATGTTCAAATTCAAAAAATAAAGTAAGGAAGTGGTGCGAAGCCTTGTAGTGGGTTTTGATTCATCATGGAATTACACTAAAAGACACAAACCAATGTTCATTATGCTCTTAAGAATAAGTTAAGTCCTTTCCAAACTTAGGCGTATAAGTCTCCAAAGGTCAAGCATTGTGGATTGTGACCTTAACCTTTGTTCAACTAAAAAACACAAAACAAAATGGAAATTTTTGAGCCGACCTACGGCGCTCTGATTCTTGAAAAGGATATGTATGCATTGGGTCGCGGGGCCTAAGCGAGCACAATTGTAAATAATTCATTCTTTTCCCCGTGTTTCTTTTGCATTCATTCGCATTTATTTTTAGACATGGATATACACCCTTTAGATAGAAACAAACATAGGTGGATACCATCGAGTACGATGGGTGTGAGGGGTGATAACACCTTCCCCTTGCGTAACTCACTTCCGTACCTAGATTCTCTGGTCATAAGACCTTATTCTTTTTCGAGTTAGGTTTCTGATATCCCTTTCCCTCGATGGGATAAATATATTAGTGGCGACTCTGATCATTTTTCGCGGGTAGCGACAACTGGCGACTCTGATGGGGATGTGATAGACCTGTGTTGGTCCATTCTTAGCGAGTCGATCTTAGACTTTGTTTGTTTCGTTTATTGGGTGTTTCTTTGTTTGTTTATACGATTACATCCTGTATATATATGCTTTCATATCATGTTCATTTTCTGCTTGCATATCATGTTTACTTTCCGCATGCATATGGATATATTTCCTGTTTGCAGGTGGGGTGGGATGTTCTATGAGGTAAAAGGCCCAATACCCAAGCCAGAGTTGACACATAGGATACCTAGGATAGAGTGGATAGTCATAACGCCGGCGAGATGTCAGATCTTGTCTAGTGCGATCTTGAGACCCACGCCTAGTCGAGGTTCAAATGGGGTATCATCGCTGGCATGTAGATGCAACAATGATGGTATTTTAGAAGAATCGTTAACGCTGGTTGCCTTTTGACCTACCCTGGCCTAGATTCACCCGTGAGTGGGGAGGGAATCATATTCTTTGGAGGTGTAGGTATATGTTCTGTTGGTGACTATTGGTTCTCCTGGTATTCTAAAAGTTGCCAGACCTTTGATCCAGTTACATCTGACCTACAAAGGCTTTACATCAGTTATTAAAATGATTATACAGTGGTTACTAATATTATATGGACCTTGATCCCATGATTTTTCATTGAATAACATCATTGCTTCATCCAGTTCATTTGTGGGGGATTCTAAGGTCTATTTCCAAAAAAAAGAGGGAAACGAGAAGAAAGAAAGAAAGAAAAGATATTCCATAAAAACAAGCTTTTTTTTTTAAAAAAAGAGAGAAACAAAAAGTGTGTGAAAAGAATTTAGGATTCTCCCATGAATGAAACATGCATTCATATTATCATGCATTTCATGGTTCTCTCAGAAGCTTATGGGGCCCTTTCTACTCAAATTCTGATTTCAACAACAAATTTGACTTCTCACCGCTACATGCTCGAAAGTTAATAATGGAACAACTCTGTGGGGTTTCAACTGAGATGAGTCCAAAAATGGGGATTACCATGAATCAGTGTATGAAGGCTATTCAAGCTTTTTCTCTTTGACAAGAAGAATTGAGACAGGTTCCTCAGAGGCCAAATGCAAATGTCAATCTCACCTCAAGAGAGAAGGTCTTATGAATCAGAATGTCTGAAGTATTGTTGAGATTCCTATCACTGTTAAGGAGGAAACATATCATGATAACAATTTGGAAATTGAAGTCTTCAAGTTTCCGATTATTGAAATTAACAAAAGGTTCCACCTCTTAGAGAAAAGGTTGAAAGCCATAAAAGATCGTGACTCCGTTGATTTAGACATTGTTGGTTTGTAACTAATGCTTGATGACAAGAACTACAAGGATCATTCATGCTCACTCTGGATAATTTAGATATGAAAACTGAAGTGGTAAATCTTCTCTTGTACATATGTGGAAGTTGCTTAGGGCTCCTGACAGAGGGATAAGCAAAACATTGTTTATCTTGAGTATTGCACCATTCGCATTGCTCGAATTCCTAAAGCATTACAAATTCTTATATTGTTGGAAATAAATGTCACTAGAAAGGGGGGGTTTGAATAGTGACCTCTTAAAATTTTAGTTTAAGTGTGACAGAAATATATAAGGAAATATAAGATTGGTAATAAAGAACACACAAAGGTTTATACTGGTTCACCAAAAGGGTTAGTCCAGTCCTCACACATAGTGAGATTTTCTTATATCTTACACTTTTATCCTTTAAACGAGGGATAAAAATATTATGCTTTACACAACCTCAAAAGGCTTTTACACACACTAAAGTATTACTTTAGAACTTTCTTTCTCTTTTATTACAAACAAGATTTTATATCTCTTGAGGATATACAAAGGTATTTAATGGATGATTTGAAGATGATTCACTATTTGGCAGTGATAAGATTTTCTTCCTCTTCTTATGAATAAGATAAGATTTTTGACTTTGATTCAAAATGAGATTAGGCTTGAATGTGAAGGTTGTACTTTTCTTTGCAAGATTTTAGATTTTAGATTTTAGATTTTATATTTTTCTTCCTCTTCTTATGAACAAGATTTTAGATTTTTGTTCCCCTTGAATATATGTTGTCAATTTTTGGGAATGTTGGAATTTTGAGTAGTCTGATTTGAGAAAAATATTTGTGACACATGTTTTGCAAATGATTGAAACAGAACAGATACTCTTTTTGGTAAAAATAGCATACATCTTTTTAGCACTATCTAAAACATACATTAACATTTAAGATGTTATCATACAAATTCAAAACCAGTGATGAGATCCAAACAAAGTCATACATTTTCAAAATAAGTAGAGCTAAAACAGTTGCTGCTACTAATTTTTTCAGATGTTGAAGCATAACCTAAAATGAAGCATAAACAGACATAACATAAACCATACAACATAAAACATAAATATAGATACTCCCCCTTTGGACAGCCACAAAAAGAAGGTGGCACAAGAAGCTAGCAATCATATTTTATCATCAGAGTTGTGAGGTGGAGCCTGCAGAAAAGGAAATTCAAATTCTGGAATGTTTGGAGGAGGGATGAGTGGGAACGCTCTTGGAAGAAACAACTTTGAATGCCATTCAAAAAAAGGCTTGATTTTGTCTGCCAATACTAACCACTTCTCTTTGAAGATCAAAAAAGTCATCCTGAGATGAGCTTGAGTTAGCTTTGAGATCCTCTTTAAATGGTTTGAACACGTTAGGAGGAGGATCAACAGAGGTGGTATGAAACCACGACAAGTTGATAGAGCCAAAAGGTTCTTGAGTTGTTTCTTGGGGAGAGTCATAAGAGTCATCGATGGGAGCTTGGTTGAGGAAGTCATTGAAGGTATTCTCTAAGGGTGGATTATTGAGCAACGGGGATGAAGTGGGAGCAAAGGGATTTTCAGTGAATTCGGACCCAGTGTTGTGTACAACAGTAGGAATGGTTGAATAAGTGCTTTTAGGGACAAGTGGAATGAGGGAATATAGAGTTTCAGCAATTGGATCAAAGCTACTACAGAAAGACATGCATTGAGATTGATTGAGAACTTGATGCTGAAAGAGTAAGGCATCAAGATCATCATTCATAGGAGGAGTTATGTTGGAGGCAATGTTGAGGTCTAGTTCAGATGAGTGTACGGGAGAGTGATCAAAAACTAGAATGTGGGGGATTGGGGAAGCTTGAGATTCAAATGTTTGGACTGAAGCATGGCTAGTCACAATTTTAGGTGGTGAGGCAAACATGATGTCTTCAGAGGGAATAGATTCATCAAGGGGAGTTGTGACAGAGAGAATTGGTGAGTTGATCTCTTGTGGGATAATTGGTTCAGTGGGTTGATGGAAAGGGAAGACGGGTTTCTTGATGGGGGATTCAGTTTTTTCAATTTGTGGAGAATCATTTTTATAGGGTTCATCATTTGTTGGTTTGGACACATCAAAATGACCAATTTCTGGTTCAGCTTGGTCTTTTGTGGTGAAGGTTTTAACCTTTTTTTATGACATCTGCAGTTTTAACCAAACGTTTTCATTTTTGAAGCACAGGGATTTGTAGTACAGGGAGGTTCATCTTGGAGAGTCTACATCCATGAATGGATCCAACACCCATGAATGATGTGGCATCATCAGTAGGGATTTGAAAGTGTTTAAACACAAGTGACAAAAACCTTCCATAGGGAGCAGTTCTACCCTTTTTGCATGTGTGTTTCATAAAGTTTAGGATCAGGTAACCTAGGTGAATGGGATGTCGGTTTAGGAGATGAAAAATCACCATAATGTCATACTTAGACAGTTTTTCTAAGCTTCCTGCTCGAGGGATGATATTGTGAATGGGCATTTTGTGTAGGATACGAGGGATATGGTTCAGATTTGAAGATACTAGGGGTTTTGTGGTATCAATAAGTAGTTCACGATAAATACTATCCATAGTGGTGTTGTAGAATCCAACCCACTCTTTTGCAAAGAGATGAATTCTAGAATCAGGGATGTTTAGAATTTCACAGATTAGAGAAGGAGTTAGGGTTATGGTTATACCTTTGATGGTAGATTTGAGAGTCAAATCGTTGGTGTCTTGATGGATTGCTGCATAGAAGCAACAAACTAGTTTTGGGTAGGTTTTGATTTCTAGGGTTAACATCTTTCTCCAACCTTGAACGAGTATGAGCTCTTCAATGTTGTAACCACGGGAAGTGAAGCTTTCAAAGTCCATGGGTTTTCCGTAGATCACACTCCTGGTCCTCCATTTAGAGTTGAAGAGGTCGAGAGCACACTTGGAGGAGAAGATGACATCCTGAGTTGATTCGACTTCAACATCTTCTGGATAAGTTTCTTCATCAGAGTCATCGGATATTTCGATGGTAGATTTCACAGGTTTTGTTTTTTGAAGACGAGAAGACTTGCGAATTCCAGATGCCTTAGCAGATTTTGTTTGTGTTTTGGGATTTTCTGGAAGGATGAAAGAGAGTGGTTTTTCATTTAGAATGTCTTGGTTAGTTTCAGATGGAGACATGGTTTTTAGTTGATTGGGGTTGATATTAGAAGATGACATTGTTGTCGTTGTGAAGGGAGGTTGAAAGTGATAGAGTTGGAAGTGAATGGTTTGAAGTGAAGAAGATGAATGTATGATAAAGACAAGGAGTTTTTAGGCGTGGGGGAAGATGAAGAGTACAAGTAATGATGCATGCACACTATTTACATTTAGAAAACTGTGCATAGATGAGTTGGAAATCGTGAAGTAGGTGATGCAGCATGCTTTGAGAAGTACAAAAATAGAAAAAATATTTTTTTCAATAAATGCAAGGATATCCCTTTTTCCCCCTTTTTCTAAAATGATTAGACATAAATGTGGTGTAACTAGTGAATCATTTAATGTAAAAGACAAGACATTTGTGCCCATGTGTCACTTTTAACAACCAGACAAAAACTTACTTTTCTTTTATCCCTCTTTTTAAATAAAATGAGGCTTTAAAAGGATTTTTGAAGATTCCTTTTTATTTTGAGGATTCCATGGGACAAGCAGTAATATTTAACTATTGTTTTAAAAAATTGAATCTATCTTCTATCAATGGTTTGGTAAAGATATCAGCTAAGTGATTTTTAGTTTGTACAAAAATTAACTCTACTTCTTCCTTTTGAACATGGTCTCGGATGAAATGATGTTTTATTTCAATGTGCTTAGACCTGGAATGTTGTATTGGGTTCTTTGATAAATTTATAGCACCAGTATTATCACAATAAATTGGTACCTTGGAGTAGTTTAGAGAGTAGTCTTCCAGTTGATTTTTTATCCAAATGATTTGTGAGCAACAGTTAGTTGCTGACACATATTCAGCTTCAATTGTGGAGAGTGTAATAGTACTTTGTTTTTTACAAGACCAAGTTGTAAGAGCATCTCCTAGGATTTGACATGCACCACTAGTACTTTTTCTTTCTACTTTGTCTCCAGCATAGTCAGCATCACAATATGCTTTTAAGTCAAATTCTAAACTTCTTTTGTACCAAAGACCAATCTTAGTTGTACCTATAAGATATTTGAGAATACGCATTACAATAGTAAGATGAGATTCCTTGGGATCTGTTTGGAATCTAGCACAAAGTCCAACTGAGAAAACAATGTCAGGACGACTTGCAGTTAAATAAAGTAAAGATCTAATCATACCACAGTATTCCTTTTCAGATGTATTTATTCCTTGTTCATCTTTATCTAGGCTAGAAGAAGGATGCATAGGTGTAGACATTATTTTTGCATTTGTCATACCATATTTTTTTAGAATATCTTTGATGTATTTTTCTTGAAAGATAAAAATGCCTTCTTCTGATTGTTTTACTTGAAGTCCTAAAAAGTATCTCAATTCTCCCATCACGCTCATTTCAAATTCACTTCTCATTTGTTGATCCAAAAATGATATCATCCACATAAATTTGAACAATTAAAACATCTTTCTTATATGATTTTTTAAACAGGGTAGTGTCAATTTTTCCTCTAGAAAAGTCATTTTTAAGTAAGAATAGACTAAGTCTTTCATACCAAGCTCTGGGGGCTTGTTTTAGACCATAGAGAGCTTTTGTTAATTTAAAAACATGATTTGGAATTTTTGAATCCTCAAATCCAGGTGGTTGTTTAACAAAAACTTCTTCGTTTAAAAAACCATTTAAGAATGTACTTTTTACATCCATTTGAAAGAGTTGTATACCTTTGTGTGCTGCATATGCAAGAAGGATACGTATAGCCTCAAGTATAGCTATTGGAGCATATGTTTCGTCATAGTCAATTCCTTCTTGTTGAGTATACCCTTGAGCGACTAGTCTAGCTTTATTTCTTATAATGTTTCCATCTTCATCTAGCTTATTTCTAAAAATCCATCTGGTTCCAATAATAGTTTTATCAAGAGGATTTGGAACGAGATTCCATACCTGATTCTTTTCAAATTTTGAAAGCTCTTCATTCATGGCTTGAATCCATGAATCATCTTGTATTGCATCATTTATATGCTTGGGTTCAATTTGAGACTACATTGCTAGGTTGTTGTTTTTGTCTTTGAAGAATTGTCTTGTGCGTACTTGATCAGAGGTTTCACCAATAATTACATCATGAGGATGATGTGGTACAGTTTTCCAACCTTTTGGAGGAGTTGGAAGTGATTCTTCCATAGGGTCTACGTGAATTTCTTTGTTGAGGATTTCCTCCTGTTCATCTAATTCATCATCAAGACGTTCAATGGTTGAAGGTTCATTAGTTTCATTAAATATAACATGCATGCTTTCTTCCACACATTGATTTTTGAGATTGTAAATTCTATATCCTTTTGAAGTTTGAGAGTATCCAATAAATATCCCTTTGTCAGATTTAGAAACAAACTTTCCTAGATTATCTTTGTTATTTAAGATGAAACAATAACATCCAAACACACGAAAATATGAAATACTAGGAGTTCTATTTTTCCATAACTCATAGGGAGTTTTGTTTAAAATTTTTCTGATGGTAACTCTGTTTATAATGTAACAAGATGTATTAACTGCCTCAGCCCAAAAATATTTTTCTACATTTGATTCATTTATCATAGTTCTAGCCATTTCTTGAAGACTTCTTTTTTTTCTTTCTACCACACCATTTTGTTGAGGTGTCCTAGGACAAGAAAAATTGTGAGAAATTCCATTTTCCTTAAAGAATTGTTTAAAAAGAGAGTTTTCAAATCCTCCTCCGTGATCACTTCTTATTGATATGATTTTAGAACTTTTTTCATTTTGGACTTTTGTGAAGAAATTTTTGAAAGCGTCGAAAGAGTCATCTTTGCATTTTAGGAATAGAACCCAAGTGAATCTAGAGTAATCATCTACAGTTACGAACCCGTATCTTTTTCCACTAAGACTTGAAGTTTTGACAGGGCCAAACAAGTCTACGTGAATGAGTTCCAAAGGTTTATTTGAAGACACAAATTTTTTTGATTTGAAGCTACTTTTTGCATGTTTTCCTTTGATGCAAGCTTCACACACAACGTCTTTATTAAATTTTATTTTAGGAATGCCTCTTACTAGTTCAAGTTTTATCAAGTTTGAGATAGTTCTCATGTTGGTGTGGCCACAACGTTTGTGCCAAATCCATTTTTCATTTTCATGAGATGCAAAGCAGGTTTCAGATGAAATTTCATCTAACAAAAGAGTATATAGATTCTTGTGTCTTGTTCCACAAAAGAGAGTTTTGTTTGTAAGAGGATGTTTCACAATGCAAGTATTTTGTTTAAATATAACTTCATAATCATTATCACATAGCTGACTTATACTTAACAAATTATGTTTTAATCCATCTACAAATTGAACATCTTTAATTATAGAAGAACCATTCTTACCAATGGTTCCTATACCTTTTATTTTGGCTTTTTTATTTTTTCCAAATGTGACTAATCCTCCATCCTTATTTTCTAGAGATATGAAGCAGTCCTTATCTCCAGTCATGTGACGAGAGCAACCGCTGTCTAGGTACCAGACTTTTTCTTTATTGAGAGAAGACATTCCTGTAGAAGATGTTAGCATTTTCTTAGGTACCCAGATTTGAGTGGGTCCTTTAGGGTTAGAATTTTCTTTAGAAAAACCAACCTGTATGAGTTTGGAAGTTGGTACAAACTTTATGGGTTTGGATAAAGATTTCTCTTTCCATGTAGGAAATATATTGTTTTTTTTTAACATGGTTTTGTTTAAATGGTCTTTTAAAAAAACATTTTGACTCGTGATTTGTTTTCTTACAGTAGCAACATTTTTTTATTTGTATTAAAGTGGTGTTACCTGAGTCTGAATTTTTTATATGAGGTGTAAAAAACGTTTCATAAATTTTTTGTTTTTTTGAGGATTTGAAACCTATTCCTGCTTTTTCAAAAATACCTGATTGTGATCCCATTATGTTTTGAAATGTTTCAGTAGACCTAACAAATTTTGTAATATCCTGAGTTAGATTTTCTATCTTGTTTTCTAAAGTTTCTATTTTTGGAAGATTTGATTTTTCAATTAGTACTTTTTGTTTAGAGGAGAGAGAAGAGTGAGCATTGTACAAATTAGTTATTGTGATAGATTTTTTATCAATGGTTCTTTTTAAATCTTCCTTTTCTTTGATTAAGTTTGAAATTTGTTCTTTTTGAAAAAGACATTTTTGAGTTAAGAGGTTTGAATCCTCTAGCAGATTGTCAAACATAAAATTCATTTCATGACAAGTATTATAGGAGATAAGAGGACTTACTTCTGATTCAGAGGTAGTCATAAGGCATAGATTTGATTCTTCTTCGTCAGTGTCTGAGTTTGAGTTTTCAGAGTCATCCCAAGAAGCCATCATTGATTTCTTTTTGAATGGTGTACCTTTGACGAACCTTTTTTGTTGAGGATCTCTTCGAAATGGTCGTTTGTTTTGTCCTCTTCGAAATACCATTTGCTGAATGCGTTTAGATATGAGTGCTAAATCATCGTCATCTTCAGAGGGTGATTCATTTGACTCATCAATTTTTATTTGAGTTTCTTTTGAGTTTTGAGCAGCCTTGAGAGCAATTGATTTTCCTTTCTTTTTGTGGTTTATCTTCTAGAATGATACATTCATGAGCACGAAGGGAACCAACAAGTTCCTCAACTAGTAGATTTGTCAGATCTTTAGCTTGAGTTATAGCAGTGACCATTGGTCTCCATACTTTAGGAAGACATCTAAGTAATTTTCTTATTCTCTCATGAGGAGAGTAAGTTTTTCCAAGAGATCTTAATTCATTAATAATAATTGTAAACCTAGAGAACATTTCGTCTATGGTTTCATCTTCTTTCATTTCAAATGTTTCAAATGTTCTTACTCCCATATCTATTCTTTCTTCTTTAACATGACTTATTCCTTCATGGTGAGTTTTGAGTTTGTCCCATATCTCTTTGGCAGTGTTACATTCTTCAATTCTATCGTATTCTTCTCTACTAAGAGCACATGATAAAATAAATTGAGCTTTTGAGTTTAAGAGTAGCTGGTTTTTCTCTTCAGGGGTCCATGAAGCTTGAGGTTTAGGGGCAGCTGGAGCAGCGTCAGTTGGAGCAGTCATTGGAGTGAAGTTTCCTATTTCAATGATGGACCACATATTTATATCTTGAGATAAGAGAAAGAGTCTCATTTTACCTTTCCAGTAGTAGTAGTAGTCAATTCCATTAAAGAGTGGAGGTCTGTGGGAAGATCCTCCTTCAACAATGAATTTTGTTTGGTCATCCATTCTTTGGGTTGTTGTGATCGTTTTACTCTAACACGGTTACGTGCAGTTTTTCAGAGCCCGAGCTCTGATACCAATTATTGGAAATAAATGTCACTAGAAAGTGGGGGTTTGAATAGTGACCTCTTAAAATTTTAGTTTAAGTGTGAGAGAAAGATATAAGGAAATATAAGATTGGTAATAAAGAACACACAAAGGTTTATACTAGTTCACCAAAAGGGTTAGTCCAAAATGAGATTAGGCTTGAATGTGAAGGTTGTATTTTTCTTTGCAAGAGGTGCTAGTTATATAGGAGCTTGAAGGAATATGACTGTTTGTACTTGCAAGATAATAAAATATCTTTCTTAGTTGGATGTGTACTTTGAGGAGACCAAAAGACATTCCTTTGAGTAGATAAACAATCTGTCTTAGCTGGATGTGTACTTTGAGTAGATCAGAAGACAGTCCTTTGAGTAGATGATCATTATCTTTTGAATAGATACATGCTGGTTTATTTTGATTGGATGGAATATGTTGTCATTTGTACTAAATGCTTTTGCCAATGTTTTGATAAGATCATGTTAAAGCTAAAACGAAATATATAAGATCTAACAATACGAGGACCTGCAATAACACTTGTTAGAGGAGTTAGGATGATAATATGTTGTCCTCAAAACTCAGAAGTGTTTCAACATATATGACTCCGTCAGAATCTTTTGTCATGTGGTAATCAAGAGTGTTTTGCAGAGACATTTCTCGTTCCCAAGGTTCTACTTCATATCCTGGGTTGTCTCCTTCCGTAATTTCCTTCTCCGAGTCCTTTTCTTGTTAACAAAGAAAGAAGGAATATGAGAAATAAACTGATGTAATTCTAATGCCTTGTGCCAATTACTTCCCTGCTGGTTAGAATCTCAGTTGGTTAAGATTTGTATTGTGGGTCTTCCTTACAATATATAGCTCTCCTAAGTGTGATAATCATACTAGCTTCTTCCATTTGTAATGGTGATTACTATTCTAGCATCTATATTTAGGGCTCCCGACCGAGGGATAAGTAATGCATCATTTGCATTGCTCAAATCCTTAAAGTAAGGCAAAAAAAACTTACAACTCTTGTGGAGTAGTCTAAAGTGTTCTGCATGAACAAGTGATAATGTTAGGTGATCACCATGCTCGGGTGTCGCACGCTCGCGAAAAATGAACAGAGTCGCCACCAATATATTTATCCCATAAGGGAAAGGAATATCAGAAAACCTAACAAAGGACAAGAACAGGGTCTTGCGACCAGAGAATCAAGGTACGGGAGTCGGTTACGCGAGGGGAAGGTATTAGCACCCCTCACGCCCATCGTACTCGATGGTATCCACCTATGTCTGTTTCTATCTAATGGGTGTATACTATGTCTATGTCTAAATGCGAAATGAATGCAGAATGTAGGGAAAAGAAGAATTGTACTCGCACGGGCCCTACCCCGCTGCCTACGTATCCTTTTCAGGAATCAGAGAAACCGTAGCTCAGCTAAAGATTTTCTGTTTGTTTTTGTGTTTTTTAGTGGGCGGAGTCAACGTTCGCGCTTTTGCATAAGGGATCGACCTAGGATGCGTACAAGCGGAAATGACATTGCCCTTAGGTGCCAACGAGGCAAAAGAAAAAGAAATGATTGGTTTGTGTCTTTTAGGATAGATGAGTGGTGAACAGTTCCCAATACCGGGCCACTCACCACTTTCTCCACTTTGCTTTAGTCTGAACCGTTGTTATGTGTTTTAAGTGTTTTTGGTTGTGTATTTTTTAGGGGAATTTGTTTGCGAGTCGAATCACATAAAATGTATAATGATCACGAAGCAGATTAGGGAATGAATCCCACTCACTTCCATCCCATTATGTAATGTTTGAGAAACAGATTAGAGAATGAATCTCACTCATTTCTCTCCCATTAATTAATGTTTGAGAAACAGATTAGGGAATGAATCCCACTCATTTCTCTCCCATTAAGTAGTGACCGAGAAACAGATTAGGGAATGAATCCCACTCGTTTCTATGCCACTAAGCGATTGAGAAATAGATTAGGGAATGAATCCCACTCATTTTTCTATCACTTTCCTATTGTGATTCGCATCTTCCTTTTATTAAGTATTTTAAAGAGTCGAAAGAAAAAAGAATGAAAGAAGGGGAACTAATTCTATGTTCTAATCTAAGTGTTGTCTAATTCCTATTTGTGTACAAAAGGAATCTAAAATGGTACTAACAAAATAGGCCTAAAATAAGGCCAAAAATACAAGCAATAAAATCACACAAACATCATACAAAAATAACATGGAACTAGCACAAAACAATTCAAGCATTAATGCAAAATTACACTAAAATACTACTATTTTTATGAGTTATTTATGTGGAGAATTTCTAAAAGACTAAAAATTAAACTCTCAAAAATCACCTAAAAATCTAACACAATTTTTGATGATTTTATTGTTTTTAGAACCTAAAAATAATAGCAAAAAATAACTATGTGAGAAAACTAAAATCTAACATGACATAATGGAGTCAGGGGGTTTAGACTGAAATCAGTAGTGCAGCCCAAATAAAGGCGCAGGGCCCATAGAGATATGGCCCATCAGATTTATTTTTTTGTTACAGTTTTCATGTTCAGCCAAAAATGGAAGGAAGTGTGATTGGGCTTAGGGGGTGTGGATGCAGAATCAGAAATTCAGGCGCTAGGCCAGGGGAGGTGAGATTAGCATTTTCGTTTGGCCCATGGGAGATTTTCAATAAACAGAATTTTCAATCCATTCAGATTTTATCAAGTTATCTAATTAGCCAGACTTTATGCTAATTGTATTAAAACATGCTGATTAATTAACAGATTAACTGATAATATAATTATAATTAATTGATAATATAATAAAATAAAAAGGGGATTAGGTCAAATGTGACCTTTGAACTTACGTGAAGGATTTCTCATTCTCTTCCTCAACGAAACTCGCGGCGGTGGAGCCTTCCTTGCGCGGCGGTGGAGCCTTCCTTGCGCGACGGCGATTACCTCACACTTTCCAGCGATACTCTCTCCTCCGTTCGTCCCTTCTCTCATGCCACCGTGAACCTCCTCTCTTCTCTCAATCGTCTCGACCTCAACTTTGACCTTCATCTCCATTTTGAAACCATAAACGAATCGGGTGGTGGCACTGAAGATTGGATATTGACTGATGATGATGTAAGATAGAAGATTGTTGCGATGAATGATCCGATGCCGATTGAAGTCGTGGTGGATTGAAGATTGAGATTGCTGAGAACGGTGACGCGAGGCTGATGGATGTAGCAGAAGGAATGTACCAGAAGATGAAGATTCGATGTTGATTATTGGAGCTCCGAGAAACGGTTACGGTGAGCTCTTTTCCGATCCTCTTTTTTTGTTTTCGTTCTGAGAATTCTTTCTCTTCTATTTTGATTTTCGTTTTGCACTTCTGAATCGGTGTCGCGATGATGTCGATGAATATCATTATTTGCAGAGAATGAGGTGAGGATAATTGATGTAGATGCGTAATTGATTCAAAGATGATGATGATTCTCAGATGATGATTGAAGCTGCGTGAAGATGATTAGAGGACCCTGTGAATTGAAGATTGAAGAATGTTTGGAGGTTTGATGAGAGTGTGAATTCAGAGATTCGAGAGGTCCTCCATTGATGGATCGTGAGAGAGAGATTGAAGGTTTAGGTTGTGAAGAAGATTGATAGAGGGTGGATGAAGATGGATGATTGAAAACTCTGAATGAAGGTGAAATGGTGAAGTGGATGCGTGGAAGAGAGGTTCTGAGTTTTTTTATAGAGATTGAAGGTTCAGTTCAGGTTAGTTATATCTCTCCCAATTTTCTGTTAGTTCTGTTATATAAATTGGTTAGCGGTTGTTAGAGGTTGTTAGTAAAGTCTGTTAGGTTAGTTTAGAGGGATAGGAAGTTAGTTATTGACAGTTACAAACTGTTAGGAAAGTTAGGGTGAGTATTATGTTTTCTGACAGTTAAGGGGTTTAAAAGCTTGAGGGAAGTTGGTTAGATGTTTGGATAAAAGCGAGCTGAACTATTTTTTCTATTTCTTTGTGCAGGGCAGACTTTGGTTTTGAAATCAAGGGCATCGTTCCAGTTAGTGGTAGAGCTGGCGATTAGTAAGTGTTTTTTTTTTTTTGTAAAAGGCTTGAAGTTAATCTTAGTCTTGTTCACTGATTTATGCAGGCGTATAGAAATGTATGGATTCTTGTAGGAATTGTATGGATTTATGTATTGCCATAGTTGCGATGGTTTGGAATTGTAGTATATGGTTTGAATGTGATGTGAGTGTTTGGTTGTGAACTTTGAAGAGGAGATAATTTATTCTTGTGTTTCACCTATGCAAACTTCGAATTGATGTTAAGCTGCCACCTTTCATGTATGTGCCTGAATTCTTATGGTGATAATAGACTGTCATAATTCATGTTCCGCGTTGTATTCGAACTAAGCTTGCTGCAGCCTTGAAGTATGGTTATAAACTGTGATGATGTTTAATTGTGTCTTATGCAGGTCATGTGCAGCAGCGTGAAACACATGTGAACACCATTTCAAGATTACTTTTGGCCATGAAGAGATTCGAGACGGAATGGTTTGGAAACTCGGGGAAGGATAGGTCTAGGAAAAGATTCTTTATGCGATTTCTTTGTATTTGAGAATGAATTGGATATAGATTTGTAATAGGATCTGAATTTTGTTGTAAAGAATTTTGAATTGGCCTTTTTGGTATGGATTTTGTAATTGTAATGATAATTTTTGTAATAATTGTTATGTAATGAACTGGAGGTTAATTGGAGAATTAGTAGGATGTATGTATGGCTTTGTATTGATGGTTTGAATGCTCGGTGTTAGGAGAACTTGAATAGAGAACTTGTATGGGCTGTGTGATTTTGGATATTGATCGGTAAAATAGCAAGTGTACTATTTTGCCTCTTGTAATAATAGGGAAAATTCCCCGAATGTCGATCTCAGGGACTGCGCAGGAATAATGAGTTCAATTCAAGGTTCAATTAAACAAAAACTTCAATGGGGTTTTGTTTGGTAATTATAACTTAACAAAGAATAGAATAAGCTGTAAATGAAATTGACTTGGTAACAAATATGAGTAACATGCTAGGGATAGTGGATGATTGACAATGTAACAACTCTGAAATTTCTATTGCAACAACTTATTTTCAATAATCAATTACCGGTTCTTAAGGTTGTTTGATCCTAAGTCCTTAGTGAAAAAACCTTTGATCCTTCATCCTAAACCCTAAGTCCTTAGAAATTTACGATGAAATCAAGCAATTAGTTATCAAGAATATCCGGTTACTATAAGGTATTCCTAGTCCTAGGTAATATCTATTATAACATATTCTCATGAAAGCATTATCAATGGTGGTCCGCCTAAATGATAATCATAGATCAATTCCAATTTGTCCGAAAGGAAAAGCATTAGAAACATCAAGAGAATAAATCAACAATTAAAAACATGATTGTTATTGCAATTGCAAACTCAGAGTCATTACAAAGTTAAATCAGAGCCACCCCCCTAGCATTGGGGGGTTTAGCCTCTCATAATATTCAAGAAAGACAAAATAAAGAATTTAGACATTACAAAGATAATTGGGAACTTTGATCTTCAATGGTGTCCACCGTTGAATCTCTCCGTCTCCGAAACCCTTGATGAAGCTATCTTCCCTCTTCTGTGATTTTCTATCGTATGATCCAAAGTCAAGTCCCCTCTGGTGTTTTTAGAAATTAACTTAAATAGTCTAGGTCAATTACAGCCAAGTCAAATGCCAAAAATGCCCTTCCAGATAAGTGTACTTGAAAATTCCAAAAAATAGAAATTCTGTCCGCGCAACCTGCACGGGCCGTGCCAAGCTGCACGGGCGCCCGTGCAAACTCTCTGGTTTTTGTATGGGAGATGACATTTGATTCTGCACGGGCCGTGCAGGTCTGCACGGCCCGTGCAGCCTTCAGAACTCCACTTTTCTTCCTTATTTCCAAATTTACTCATATGATCCTGAAAACATTAAAACATACAACCAAAGCATAAAATGACGAATAATGGAATAAAACACTAAATAACATAACTTAAAAATACTTAAAAACAATGGTAAATATATGTGTGAAAACCACTGATCAAACTCCCCCAAACTTAAACCGTTGCTTGACCTCAAGCGACAATTACAAAAGTTAATGACCCTCAAAGCACACGGTGTTCATACGTGAGATATCCGTCTGTATTGATCAAGAAACAGTTGGTTCGGCATTCACATGACGCGACGAGTTTTGTTACCACATTAAACCTCAAGCTCCCGTTTCGGATACCTCTCCAACTATGCTTTGCACTTAAGTCTCTTTCCGATTTTCCTCCTCTTTCATTCGGACAATCATATTAAGGCACTGCATCTCTTATAATACTCATCACTTGCATGAGACGAATCAAGGCTTCTTATTTTCTTTTCGTGGCACCAAACTAGCAGCATTGGCTACTTTTTATTACCGATGAAATTTTCAAACTTTGCAGTTATATATTGTCCTTTTGGACGACGTTTGGGGATCAATCTCCTTTGGGCTGAATAACCGGGTGAGGGTTACCCAACTTAGCGAGCCGATTGCCTTTTACCGCCTTTTCATCATTTGGTGCCAACTTTATGTCTCTTTTTTTTTTCAACCAGTCACCATGCAAGTGAATCTGAATTATGCCAGACTGTATCAATAAACTACTCAAGAAGTACTTCTCAGGAGACAAGTACTATGGTGCAAATCTACACGTTAGACTCGTATTTCTTTTAGGGAACCAAGGGTGTTTAAACAACCTCTTCTTGTCACATTATTCCGCACTTCCTGTCCTCAAACAAACCTCGTTTCATCTCTATATACTATTCCCGATCACTCTTTAGGATCAAAACTTCTTCAACACAAATTAGAATTTCGGTCAAAATTTGGGCAGAATTCACTTTATGGTTTCACATCATACCAATAACATAAAAATAACATAAAAATAAAATGCAAAGAGAAGAGCCTCCCCCAAACATGAACTAAACATTGGCCTCAATGTTTCAGAACGAGCCTGAGAGAGGTGACTCACAGAGGGTAATGCACTCTAGTAATCACTTCCAAGCTTTCACCAGAGACGTCCTCTTTTATTTCCTGAAAATAACAAAAACAAACAGAAAAATTAATTATTAAAACCGTGGGTTGCCTCCCACGAAGCGCTTCGTTTAACGTCGCATGGCTCGACGGTCCATTACCCTTTATTATGGAGGGTATTTCCTTTTCCAAACTTTGTTGCTTGTTACTTTCTCACCCAAGAACTCATGAAGATGGTAAGCATGGTCCACTTTTCTCTTCAACTCACTTCCCGCATTCTTCTTGACTTCCTTAGCCTTCTTCGGACTTTTGATAGCTCCCTGAGTTGTTTCCACCCGAGAGGTTATGCTTGAGACTTTTTCTTGGAGCTGTTCAGGGCTTTTGTATTCTCCCTCACTTTCGATCATACCAACAGAAACTTGATCATGTACACCTGCACTTTGTTTCTTGACTTCTAACATCTTTAAGGTTACTTCTTCATTAAAGGCTTTCACCGTTAGAGTCCCTTTCTCAATGTCAAAGTTGCAACGACTTGTCAACAAAAACGGTCTCCCAAGAAGAATAGGAGTTTCTTCATCTTCAGGAATGTCCATGATGTGGAAGTCAACAGGGAATACAAACTTATCAACCTCCACTAGTACGTCTTCAGCTACCCCATATGATTTCTTGATGGTGTGATCAGCGAACTTCAACTTTGTCTCACTTTCACTTATCTTTCCCAACTCAAGCTTTTTAAAGATAGATAGTGGCATTAAACTCACACTAGAACCAGAATCAATGAGTACCTTTTTAAACATTCTGTTCTTGATGGTGCATGGTATAGCCACCGCTCCAGGGTCTTTCTTCTTGATGGGGATCTTCCTTGCTGGAGAGACTATACTACACTTTTCAGTTGCAATTTCTGGTTCTCCCCCGAATGGTCTCTTTTTACCGATAACCTCCTTCATGAACTTTTTGTACAAAGGCATGTGCTCAAGTGCTTCAAAGAAAGGTAGATTAACCTCTAATTTTTTAAACAAGGCTGCAAACTTCTCAAAATCCTTTTCTGTTGAATTCTTCTTTGTCACTCTAGAAGGAAAAGGTAGCTTGATTTCTGGTTTAGCATCTTTTTTCTCTTCTCGTGGCTTAACCGGTGGTATCACACTTTCGGACTCTTTCGCATTCTCTCTTATCTCCAAATCTACCTCAATGACCAAAGGATAATCTATTTCCTCTTTTTCTTTTTCCGATTCTGCCACTTTCTTACTCCTTGTAGTAACAACATTAATCTTCTCTTGGTCTTTCGGATTTTTCACAGTTGAGCTCGGAAAGGTACCTTGTGCCTGTAGAGTGAGATGTTGTGCTATCTGACCCACTTGAACTTCCAGATTTTTAATTGAGGCGGTGGTGTTTCTGTGGTTGTTTCTTGTTTCTTCTTGGAATTGAGAGCACAGCTCAGCCAATCTTTCAATTGCCACTTCCCACTCTGCCTTTTGAGTGCCTTGTTGTTGTTGATCTTTCCAAGCAAAATTTGGATGATTCTTCCACCATGGATTATAGGTGTTAGAATACGGATTGTTTTGCCTCAGGAATTTGATTTCTTCAATCTGCTTGGGAGTAGCCACACAGTATACAGTTTGGTGCGGGCCATTACAGATTTTACAGCTGACAGGTTGAGCTTGTTGAAATTGAGCGACAGTTTGAGTTTCAATAGTCATCTTCTTTAGTCTTCTCTCAACTTCAGCTGCAATTTGGTCTTCCATTTTTATAACTTGATTAGCCAACTTCAAATCAATTATCCCTTCAGGATGGCTTACACTACGGTCATATAATTCCAAATGCTCATTCGCAGCAATAGCTTCAATGATTTTCTTGATACCAGTGGCTGTTGAGAAATTAGTTGAGCCACCGGCTGCCGTATCGATCAACTGCTTTGTCTTTATTTTAAGCCCATTAACAAATACTTGCATTTGTTCAGTATGATCCATGTTATGAGTTGGGCATGCTACGAGGATCCTCTTGAATCTTTTGTAGGCATCTCCCAACGGTTCACCCTCTTTCTGCTTAAAGTTCAGAATTTCATACCTTTTTCTTAGAAAGACTGACGCTGGAAAATACTCATTCAGGAAGGCCTTTTCCATCTCTTCCCACGATGTGATACTGCCCGCTGGGAGGGAATAGAACCACTCTTCTGCCTCTTCGGATAAAGTGAAAGGAAACATCCTTAGCTTCTTGGCTTCTTCAGTATGACCATCAATTTTCAGAGTGGTGCTCATGGTCAAAAATCTTTGCAAGTGCTTATTTGCATCTTCATTAACCTTTCCGGTGAAAGGCTTTCTTTCGAGCTGAGTGATGGTGCTTGGATGCAATTGAAAATTAGGAACATTCACCGGTTGGTTGAGAATTGTTAGTCTCCCACCCGATGTGTTCGCAACACCATAGTCTCCGAGAAGTCTCTCAGGTGGAGGTGGAATCTCGCCCATAACCCCCTCTTCACTTTCAGAATCTGAATGAACTGTCACAACTTCTTCTTCAGATTCCAGTTTCTCTTCACGAGCTTGTCTACGCCTTGCGTGCAAGATTCTTTCAATTTCTGCGTCAAAAAGAAATTCAGCTGAGGCCTTACCTCGCATGCACAGCTTAGACAAATATTAGAATTAGAAAAAAAATAAAAATAAAAAAGTGCAGAAAATAAAATTTTAGTCGCAGAGCAACAAAATTCTAATTGAACTCAACTTAAACTCAATATTATGGCAGTCCCCGGCAACGGCGCCAAAAACTTGATCGGTAAAATAGCAAGTGTACTAT
Organism: Vicia villosa; assembly: GCF_029867415.1. Taxonomy (NCBI): domain Eukaryota; kingdom Viridiplantae; phylum Streptophyta; class Magnoliopsida; order Fabales; family Fabaceae; genus Vicia; species Vicia villosa. Next base: position 112,266,202 of record NC_081181.1, on the reverse strand, counting down.
TTTGCCTCTTGTAATAATAGGGAAAATTCCCCGAATGTCGATCTCAGGGACTGCGCAGGAATAATGAGTTCAATTCAAGGTTCAATTAAACAAAAACTTCAATGGGGTTTTGTTTGGTAATTATAACTTAACAAAGAATAGAATAAGCTGTAAATGAAATTGACTTGGTAACAAATATGAGTAACATGCTAGGGATAGTGGATGATTGACAATGTAACAACTCTGAAATTTCTATTGCAACAACTTATTTTCAATAATCAATTACCGGTTCTTAAGGTTGTTTGATCCTAAGTCCTTAGTGAAAAGACCTTTGATCCTTCATCCTAAACCCTAAGTCCTTAGAAATTTACGATGAAATCAAGCAATTAGTTATCAAGAATATCCGGTTACTATAAGGTATTCCTAGTCCTAGGTAATATCTATTATAACATATTCTCATGAAAGCATTATCAATGGTGGTCCGCCTAAATGATAATCATAGATCAATTCCAATTTGTCCGAAAGGAAAAGCATTAGAAACATCAAGAGAATAAATCAACAATTAAAAACATGATTGTTATTGCAATTGCAAACTCAGAGTCATTACAAAGTTAAATCAGAGCCACCCCCCTAGCATTGGGGGGTTTAGCCTCTCATAATATTCAAGAAAGACAAAATAAAGAATTTAGACATTACAAAGATAATTGGGAACTTTGATCTTCAATGGTGTCCACCGTTGAATCTCTCCGTCTCCGAAACCCTTGATGAAGCTATCTTCCCTCTTCTGTGATTTTCTATCGTATGATCCAAAGTCAAGTCCCCTCTGGTGTTTTTAGAAATTAACTTAAATAGTCTAGGTCAATTACAGCCAAGTCAAATGCCAAAAATGCCCTTCCAGATAAGTGTACTTGAAAATTCCAAAAAATAGAAATTCTGTCCGCGCAACCTGCACGGGCCGTGCCAAGCTGCACGGGCGCCCGTGCAAACTCTCTGGTTTTTGTATGGGAGATGACATTTGATTCTGCACGGCCCGTGCAGGTCTGCACGGCGCGTGCAGCCTTCAGAACTCCACTTTTCTTCCTTATTTCCAGATTTACTCATATGATCCTGAAAACATTAAAACATACAACCAAAGCATAAAATGACGAATAATGAAATAAAACACTAAATAACATAACTTAAAAATACTTAAAAACAATGGTAAATATATGTGTGAAAACCACTGATCAGATATGATACTGATGTGGTTATTTGGTACAGACACAATTGGCTCTGTGGGATGGTTCTTGAAACAGTATGTTGAATGATATGGGCAGTGGGAATGATTTGTGAATTGATTACCGTGAATTTAAAATGTTACTCCACGGTTGAACTGATGCACATTTGGATGTTTGTGATGTTAAGGCAAGCTTGAAGAATCGATGGAAGCATGAGTCTGACTTTGAGGGAAAAGGAAAGTTCGATATTTGTATTGACTTGTAATTATGATTTGTCCTTCAAGCAATAAAGAACTTTTTCCCTCCACTTGTTGAATTCAAGTTTCCACAACTTTTCACTTCATCTTTAATCAACTGCATATTTTGTAATGATTATTTTTCAGCGCCATTAGCATCTTGGTTCAGATACAGTCCTTCGTACCAAGTCTTGACCACTTAGTAGGTATAGCCATAAGGAGATACTCATCAATTTAATGCAAACACCAGTACAAGTCAGCCTCAATTGTGATACCCTCGAGCATAGGATCCTGACTTTTCAATATCCTTGATCCCGTGTCAAATTTATTGATTAATGAATGCATGATGCGTTATATGACCTAACGGGAGGTATGTACATGAGATTATGAAATGAGAGGTCTAAGCCAGTTGGGAATAAAGGGGTAGGACAAATTTGGGGTATGACAGCTGCCCCTATTTAATCGTCTTAAACCTGAAGGTGAGATTGGCATCAGCCTTTCGAACATTCAAGGTAGAAGAAGATTAAATATCAAAGTATCAGAAATTTGTCCTAAAGAGAAGATGGTGCAAGTGTTATCCTTATTTTTGTTCTTGTTTTGATATCTGCTGGGGAAAGAGAATTTTATTTTTCTGGTGGAAATATTTACAGTGAGTCATTGGATGAATGGTGATAGCTTGTAACGTAGCCCAAGGTGCCAATACAAGGTTCTCAAAGGAAATATTTACTACATGGAAGTGATCGGAGTAGAAGTATGTCTGGTGGGAAGGTAAGATAGACAAGTGTTTTTAAAGGAGATACAGACGAGTATCGACAGAATGACACATACGAGCATCAAAAAGGGGATATAGACGAGTATCGAAAGAATGACACATACGAGCGTCAAAAGGAGATACAGACGAGTATCGAAAGAATGACATAGACGAGCATCAAAAGGGAGATACAGACGAGTATCGAAAGGATGACACATACGAGCATCAAAAGGAGGATACAGACGAGTATCGAAAGAATGACACAGACGAGCATCAAAAGGAGGATACAGACGAGTATCGAAAGAATGACACAGACGAGCATCAAAAGGAGGATACAGACGAGTATCGAAAGAATGACACATACGAGCATCAAAAGGGAGATACAGACGAGTATCGAAAGAATGACACATACGAGCATCAAAAGGAGGATACAGACGAGTATCGAAAGAATGACACAAACGAGCATCAAAAGGAGGATACAGACGAGTATCGAAAGGATGACACATACGAGTGTATGAAAGAAGATACAGACGAGTATCGAAAGGATGACACATATGAGCATCAAAAGGAGGATACAGACGAGTATCGAAAGAATGACACAGACGAGCATCAAAAGGAGGATACAGATGAGTATCGAAAGAATGACACAGACGAGCATCAAAAGGAGGATACAGACGAGTATCGAAAGAATGACACAGACGAGCATCAAAAGGAGGATACAGACGAGTATCGAAAGAATGACACATACGAGCATCAAAAGGGAGATACAGACGAGTATCGAAAGAATGACACATACGAGCATCAAAAGGAGGATACAGACGAGTATCGAAAGAATGACACAGACGAGCATCAAAAGGAGGATACAGACGAGTATCGAAAGAATGACACAGACGAGCATCAAAAGGAGGATACAGACGAGTATCGAAAGAATGACACATACGAGCATCAAAAGGGAGATACAGACGAGTATCGAAAGAATGACACATACGAGCATCAAAAGGAGGATACAGACGAGTATCGAAAGAATGACACAGACGAGCATCAAAAGGAGGATACAGACGAGTATCGAAAGGATGACACATACGAGTGTATGAAAGAAGATACAGACGAGTATCGAAAGGATGACATATATGAGCATCAAAAGGAGGATACAGACGAGTATCGAAAGAATGACACAGACGAGCATCAAAAGGAGGATATAGATGAGTATCGAAAGAATGACACAGACGAGCATCAAAAGGAGGATACAGACGAGTATCGAAAGAATGACACAGACGAGCATCAAAAGGAGGATACAGACGAGTATCGAAAGAATGACACATACGAGCATCAAAAGGGAGATAAAGACGAGTATCGAAAGAATGACACAGACGAGCATCAAAAGGAGGATACAGACGAGTATCGAAAGGATGACACATACGAGTGTTTGAAAGAAGATACAGACGAGTATCGAAAGAATGACACATACGAGCATCAAAAGGAGGATACAGACGAGTATCGAAAGAATGACACAGACGAGCATCAAAAGGAGGATACAGACGAGTATCGAAAGAATGAAACAGACGAGCATCAAAAGGAAGATACAGACGAGTATCGAAAGAATGACACATACGAGCATCAAAAGGGAGATACAGACGAGTATCGAAAGGATGACACATACGAGTGTTTGAAAGAAGACACAGACGAGTATCGAAAAAATGACACAGACGAGTGTTTGAGAAGCTTGGTAGATGGACTTACTGGGGATTGGAATTTAGTCTTGAAATGATTTGCCAGGACGGAAGGCAAAGGACACGCAACACGGGGGTTGGATCTGAAAAAAATTTCCCGTACGAGGGAAGGAATCACGGAGGCTAGGGACGACTAGGCTCGGCAATAAGATGACAGTAACCACGGGGGGTTACGGGGATATTGATGCTTACGAAGCATAAGAATTACATTAATCCCTCAGGCCAAAGGCGGGGTGTAACTCTTCAAGAAATCGTTCGAATCGCCGCACACCAAATATGATTATTTAAACGATTGAAAAATGAAATGGGTTGAATGCCCACCCTCATTCGTACTCTAATTTTCGCGCGGCACACGGGAAATAACCATGACAAGACTAGAGACGACTAGACTCGACAAGAAGTCGATAGTAACCACTGGGGATTACGGGAATATGGATGCTTACGAAGCATAAGAACTACATTAATCCCTCAGGCCAAAAGGCGGGGTGTAGCTCTTCAAGTGTGGCAATCGTTCGAATTGCCACACACCAAGTATGGTTATTCAAAGGGTTGAAAAATGAGATGGGTTGAATGCCCACCCTCATTCACACTCTAATATGCATGCAACACACGGGAAATAACCTCGGAGACAACGATTCTGACGAAGAAAGACATTGTGTCCGATCCATACTGGAGAGAAAAAACGAGACTTCTTCTGGGGATTGAGGACACCAGGTATTTGCACCGTGGCATAAGGAGATTTGCAATGTGGTAGCAGATATCAATCGGAGTTTGTAAGGACAACTTTTTATGTGGGGAAGTATCGTTGTCTTGAATGAATGTTGATTTGTATTATCTGGCTTATGCTTTGTATGCATGTTTGAATTTTTCTATGGCGTAATGATCCGACTTGACGGATATGCTACGCTTTTGAGGATGCAATGTTATATGCAATGAATACTATATGCAGAGTGCCAAATAAAGGCATTGATGAGTGATAAACACCAGGGAGAATCCCCTTAGTGTTAAGAATCATGTGGAGGTGCCAATAGACATTGGACTTTGATTTGTAAGATGCACTTTTCTTTGACTTGAAGAATGATTTCTGACTTCTCACCATGTGCCACTGCTTGGAGGATTTTCAACTTAAGGAGATTCCCTTGATTCACCATACTAGGGATGAGAAATCCAGATAAGGAGCCTTGATTAGGGAAGTAGGACAACTCCTAGGAGAAATAAACTCCTATGCTTGAGGAATGGGACAAACTCTTGGGAGAAATAAACTCCATGCTTGGGGAGAGATCAAGATTCTAGGAGAAATAAACTCCTATGGTCATGGAGCGACAAAAAACTCAGAATTGTGCCCCAAGCTTCGTGATTTATGGAGGAATTTGCCCCAAAGGGTCCTTGGAGAGATTTGTCGAATCTCGACGTAACTGCCCCAGATTGGTTGAACTTGAGAGATATTCCTTGACATGATTGCCCCAGATATGTTGAATTTGAGAGGTCAAACCTCGACTTAATTGCCCCTGATTAGGTACATCTGTCTAGAATCCCCAAGCTTTCTTTGTTTTGAAGTCAAACAAACATGGAAACAACTTTACCACGCTCAACGGAGTCTTCAAACTCTTCCCTTCGAGGTAATCAGGGAAAGCATTAATTGTTCATGCCCAATGGATTTTTTAGAGAATCTTCCCCTTGATGGTCAATATTTGAGATGATTAGCCTTTACTCCTCGGAGTTCTCAAGTCTCTTGTACTTTGACACGATCGAGTTACTTACTGATTCTCATCATGGTAACTTCCTTGATGTTAAGCACATATTTTGCATGCAAAAGAATGTTAATTCTAAGAATGATAATTCTAATGCAAAGCCTATGTTAGTCTTGAAGTTGTAAAACTTTTTTGTGAAATGAGGTTGCGACCTCTTGTGACCGAATCACTAGTTGACACAACCTCGATTTTTTTGCATATGGAAGATGAAGCAAACGTACGATACCAACATGGATATGAGTCACGCTTCATTGGGAGTCAGTTAAACGTTATCTCATCAGAGTGCGCTTTCAAAATAAACCCTACTTCAATTAGGACTTTTAAGGGTTGTAACTTGGCCGGGTTAACGGTTTTGGAAACAAAGGATTTTTAGGCTCAGAATTATTTGTACCCACCCCTTCGTGATGTTCTCCATTCCTAGGTTCAATTAACTCAACATGAGTGTTCATCCCTCACAAGGAATTTTGAAATGGTTGAGGAATCAATGAGGTTTTTCGGACATGGCAGTCACCCACTTTTCATTTTTGGTGTCCGATCACACGACTTTGTTCTTTTGATGAGGATCTTTATTTTGTAATCCTTGTTTTTCGCTTTTGCTTTGCTTTTTCATTTTTATTTCCCTAACTTTTGCCTGGACAAATTCTTTTGAATTTTATTTTGGAGTCCAGCGGGATGCCCTAACTTTTTGCCTAAGTCATTTGTTTTCAAGTTGTTGACTTAGCGGGCTCTTCTTTTTTCTCCTTTTTTTTTGAACAAGGTTGTGTGATCTTGAATCTCTGATTTGTTGAAAGTGATTGTGACTGCCTGAGTCCTTGATTGATGAGGAATAACCATTGTGGTTTTGATCTTTTTTTTTTTGGGATCTTTTGACGGAATAAAGATAACCATTGCGGTTTTGACATTCTTCAACCTTTTGAAGGATAACCATTGTTGTACCCTTAGATACGTACCCTTTTAGTGAGTTTTGAACACTCGATTAAGTTAAATGAACACTACCCTGCCCTAGGGTTAAAATAAGGGTTTTTATGATTAGAAAAGAAACTCCTACTTCAAGGCTCAAAGGGATTGACGAGGGTCTATCTCCCTTATATCTCCGGTGTTTGGGGATTTGAAATAATGCCTGTACATCCTCAGTAGGGTTTTATTCAAAACACACGATTAGAGATTTTGCATTTTTATTTTTCATCATTCTCCCTCAGCTCTTTGCCTAAGCAAGCGATTAGTAAAGTTGGTATCGTAATGCCAAAAACATTTTATGAGTGAAAACGAATGGGTTTCTTCAAGACAAACATAAACAATGTATTATGATTTTCATTCAGAAATTAACAAGTTTTTACATGCTAACAATGCTTAAACAAACAATGAAATGTTACAAATGAGAATGCAATAAAGAAACTAAATGAGTGCCATTGTTGAGGAGACTTGACTCCGTCTGGACTTATCGCTCTTGAATACTTTCTGCGATTCCTTCCAAACACTTCAGATTACTTCAAAAGAAAACTCCAACGAAGTCACCCAAGAGTTGTAAACTTTTGCCTTACTTTAGGGATTCGAGCAATGCGAGTGATGCAATGCTCAAGATAAGAATACGTCTTGCTTATCCCTCGTGCGGGAGCCCCCAGTATAGACGTTGGAGAAGTATTCGCCTTCATAAAATGGAATAACCTTGCATCGTCATCAGATTGAGGGGATCTATTTGTGGTGAAGAAGACCCAAAACACGAATCTTAACCAACTGAAAGTCTGACAAACGAGGAAGCAACTGGGCACAAGGCAATCAATTTGTTTCTTATATTTTTCTCTCTGTTAACAAGCAAGGGCCACTGAGAAGGAAATCATGAGAAAAGGCAACTGAGATATGAAGTAGAACCTTGAGGATGAGAAGCATTATGAAGAACACTCTTGATTACCACACGAAAGAAGATTCTGACGAAGTCACATAGGAATTTGTAATGCTTTTAGGGATTCGAGCAATGCAAATGACGCAATGCTCAAGATAAGAGTACGTCTTGCTTATCCCTCGTGCGGGAGCCCCAAGCAACTTCCACGTATGTATAAGAGATGAATACCACTTTCGCTTGCATGTCTAAACTATCCAGAGAGAGAATAAATGACCTTTGCAGCTCTTGGCATCAAGCACTAGGCACAATCCAACGATGTCTAAATCAACGGAGTCACAATCTTTTATGGCTTTCAACCTTGTCTTCAAGAGGTGGAATCTTTTTGTCAATTTCAATAATCGGAAACTTGAAGATTTCAATTCCCAAACTGTTCTTATGATGTGGAGCCTCTTTAACAGTAATAGGAACCTTAACACACTTCAGACACTCTAATTCATAAGAACTTCTCATGTGTGAGATTAACATTTGCATTTGGCCTCTGAAGAAACTGTTCTCAAATCTTCTTGTCTAAGAGAAAAGGCTTGAATGACCTTCATACACAGATTTATGTCAGTCCCCACTTCTGTTCTTATCTCAGTCAAAACCTCACGGAGTTGTTCCATTGTTAACTTTCGAGCACTTAACGGTGAGAAGTCACTTTTGTTGTGGAAGTCTGAATTTGAGTAGAAAGGGCCCCCATAAGCTTCTGATAGAACCATGAAATGCATGATATTATGAATGCATGTTTCATTTATGAGAGATCCTAAAGTCTTTTCACACTTTCATTTTCCTTTTTTGGAATCAAAGCTTTTTTTTTTTTTGTATAGAGTCTCTTTTCTTTTCTTTTTTTTCTTTTTCTTTTTTCTCCTTTTTTGAAATAAACTTTAGGATCCCCCATAAATGAAGCGGATAAAGCAATGATGTTATGCAATGCAACAACATGGGATCAAGGTCCATATAATCTTAGTAACCACTGTACAATCCTCTGAATAACTGATATAGGTCAGATGTCATGAGATCAAAGGTCCGACATAGGTACCACGTGGCCATAAGAACAATAGTCACCAACAGGACAGAATAGTCACCAACAGAACAGAATAGTCACCAACGGTACCTGTCATGTATATCCCTCCCCACTCACAGGTGAATCTAGGTCAGGGTAGGTCAAAAGGTCTCCAGCGTTAACAACTCTCCTGAAACACCATCATCGTTGCAAATACATGCCAACAATGGTATCCCATTCGAGTCTCAACTGGTCGTGGGTCTCATGATCGCAATCAACAGAACCTGACATTCTGTTGGCGTCATGACTATCCACTCTATCCTAGGTATCCTATGTGTCAACTCTGGCCTGGGTATTGGGCCTTTTACCTCATAGAACATCCCACCCAACCTGCAAACAGAGAAAATATGTGGTCCCCACGGGGACACATAATATAGTCCAGATGCATGCGGAAAATAAACATGATATGCAAGCGGGAAAGTAAACAGGATATGCGAAACATAAAATAAATAAATGCACGTATAGACAAAACGTAGCACACCCAATAAACAAACAAACAAACGAATAGGCTAGGATCGACTCGCTAAAGATGGACCAGCAACAGGTCTAGAAACATCCCCAGCAGAGTCGCCAGCTGTCGCACGCTCGCGAAAAATGAACAGAGTCGCCACCAATATATTTATCCCATAAGGGAAAGGAATATCAGAAAACCTAACAAAGGACAAGAACAGGGTCTTGCGACCAGAGAATCAAGGTACGGGAGTCGGTTACGCGAGGGGAAGGTATTAGCACCCCTCACGCCCATCGTACTCGATGGTATCCACCTATGTCTGTTTCTATCTAATGGGTGTATACTATGTCTATGTCTAAATGCGAAATGAATGCAGAATGTAGGGAAAAGAAGAATTGTACTCGCACGGGCCCTACCCCGCTGCCTACGTATCCTTTTCAGGAATCAGAGAAACCGTAGCTCAGCTAAAGATTTTCTGTTTGTTTTTGTGTTTTTTAGTGGGCGGAGTCAACGTTCGCGCTTTTGCATAAGGGATTGACCTAGGATGCGTACAAGCGGAAATGACATTGCCCTTAGGTGCCAACGAGGCAAAAGAAAAAGAAATGATTGGTTTGTGTCTTTTAGGATAGATGAGTGGTGAACAGTTCCCATTATCGGGCCACTCACCACTTTCTCCACTTTGCTTTAGTCTGAACCGTTGTTATGTGTTTTAAGTGTTTTTGGTTGTGTATTTTTTAGGGGAATTTGTTTGCGAGTCGAATCACATAAAATGTATAATGATCACGAAGCAGATTAGGGAATGAATCCCACTCACTTCCATCCCATTATGTAATGTTTGAGAAACAGATTAGAGAATGAATCTCACTCATTTCTCTCCCATTAATTAATGTTTGAGAAACAGATTAGGGAATGAATCCCACTCATTTCTCTTCCATTAAGTAGTGACCGAGAAACAGATTAGGGAATGAATCCCACTCGTTTCTATGCCACTAAGCGATTGAGAAATAGATTAGGGAATGAATCCCACTCATTTTTCTATCACTTTCTTATTGTGATTCGCATCTTCCTTTTATTAAGTATTTTAAAGAGTCGAAAGAAAAAAGAATGAAAGAAGGGGAACTAATTCTATGTTCTAATCTAAGTGTTGTCTAATTCCTATTTGTGTACAAAAGGAATCTAAAATGGTACTAACAAAATAGGCCTAAAATAAGGCCAAAAATACAAGCAATAAAAACAAACAACATACAAAAATAACATGGAACTAGCACAAAACAATTCAAGCATTAATGCAAAATTACACTAAAATACTACTATTTTTATGAGTTATTTATGTGGAGAATTTCTAAAAGACTAAAAATTAAACTCTCAAAAATCACCTAAAAATCTAACACAATTTTTGATGATTTTATTGTTTTTAGAACCTAAAAATAATAGCAAAAAATAACTATGTGAGAAAACTAAAATCTAACATGACATAATGGAGTCAGGGGGTTTAGACTGAAATCAGTAGTGCAGCCCAAATAAAGGCGCAGGGCCCATAGAGATATGGCCCATCAGATTTATTTTTTTGTTACAGTTTTCATGTTCAGCCAAAAATGGAAGGAAGTGTGATTGGGCTTAGGGGGTGTGGATGCAGAATCAGAAATTCAGGCGCTAGGCCAGGGGAGGTGAGATTAGCATTTTCGTTTGGCTCATGGGAGATTTTCAATAAACAGAATTTTCAATCCATTCAGATTTTATCAAGTTATCTAATTAGCCAGACTTTATGCTAATTGTATTAAAACATGCTGATTAATTAACAGATTAACTGATAATATAATTATAATTAATTGATAATATAATAAAATAAAAAGGGGATTAGGTCAAATGTGACCTTTGAACTTACGTGAAGGATTTCTCATTCTCTTCCTCAACGAAACTCGCGGCGGTGGAGCCTTCCTTGCGCGGCGGTGGAGCCTTCCTTGCGCGACGGCGATTACCTCACACTTTCCGGCGATACTCTCTCCTCCGTTCGTCCCTTCTCTCATGCCACCGTGAACCTCCTCTCTTCTCTCAATCGTCTCGACCTCAACTTTGACCTTCATCTCCATTTTGAAACCGTAAACGAATCGGGTGGTGGCACTGAAGATTGGATATTGACCGATGATGATGTAAGATAAAAGATTGTTGCGATGAATGATCCGATGCCGATTGAAGTCGTGGTGGATTGAAGATTGAGATTGCTGAGAACGGTGACGCGAGGCTGATGGATGTAGCAGAAGGAATGTACCAGAAGATGAAGATTCGATGTTGATTATTGGAGCTCCGAGAAACGGTTACGGTGAGCTCTTTTCCGATCCTCTTTTTTTGTTTTCGTTCTGAGAATTCTTTCTCTTCTATTTTGATTTTCGTTTTGCACTTCTGAATCGGTGTCGCGATGATGTCGATGAATATCTTTATTTGCAGAGAATGAGGTGAGGATAATTGATGTAGATGCGTAATTGATTCAAAGATGATGATGATTCTCAGATGATGATTGAAGCTGCGTGAAGATGATTAGAGGACCCTGTGAATTGAAGATTGAAGAATGTTTGGAGGTTTGATGAGAGTGTGAATTCAGAGATTCGAGAGGTCCTCCATTGATGGATCGTGAGAGAGAGATTGAAGGTTTAGGTTGTGAAGAAGATTGATAGAGGGTGGATGAAGATGGATGATTGAAAACTCTGAATGAAGGTGAAATGGTGAAGTGGATGCGTGGAAGAGAGGTTCTGAGTTTTTTTATAGAGATTGAAGGTTCAGTTCAGGTTAGTTATATCTCTCCCAATTTTCTGTTAGTTCTGTTATATAAATTGGTTAGCGGTTGTTAGAGGTTGTTAGTAAAGTCTGTTAGGTTAGTTTAGAGGGAGAGGAAGTTAGTTATTGACAGTTACAAACTGTTAGGAAAGTTAGGGTGAGTATTCTGTTTTCTGACAGTTAAGGGGTTTAAAAGCTTGAGGGAAGTTGGTTAGATGTTTGGATAAAAGCGAGCTGAACTATTTTTTCTATTTCTTTGTGCAGGGCAGACTTTGGTTTTGAAATCAAGGGCATCGTTCCAGTTAGTGGTAGAGCTGGCGATTAGTAAATGTTTTTTTTTGTAAAAGGCTTAAGTTAATCTTAGTCTTGTTCACTGATTTATGCAGGCGTATAGAAATGTATGGATTCTTGTAGGAATTGTATGGATTTATGTATTGCCATAGTTGCGATGGTTTGGAATTGTAGTATATGGTTTGAATGTGATGTGAGTGTTTGGTTGTGAACTTTGAAGAGGAGATAATTTATTCTTGTGTTTCACCTATGCAAACTTCGAATTGATGTTAAGCTGCCACCTTTCATGTATGTGCCTGAATTCTTATGGTGATAATAGACTGTCATAATTCATGTTCCGCGTTGTATTCGAACTAAGCTTGCTGCAGCCTTGAAGTATGGTTATAAACTGTGATGATGTTTAATTGTGTCTTATGCAGGTCATGTGCAGCAGCGTGAAACACATGTGAACACCATTTCAAGATTACTTTTGGCCATGAAGAGATTCGAGACGGAATGGTTTGGAAACTCGGGGAAGGATAGGTCTAGGAAAAGATTCTTTATGCGATTTCTTTGTATTTGAGAATGAATTGGATATAGATTTGTAATAGGATCTGAATTTTGTTGTAAAGAATTTTGAATTGTCCTTTTTGGTATGGATTTTGTAATTGTAATGATAATTTTTGTAATAATTGTTATGTAATGAACTGGAGGTTAATTGGAGAATTAGTAGGATGTATGTATGGCTTTGTATTGATGGTTTGAATGCTCGGTGTTAGGAGAACTTGAATAGAGAACTTGTATGGGCTGTGTGATTTTGGATATGATACTGATGTGGTTATTTGGTACAGACACAATTGGCTCTGTGGGATGGTTCTTGAAACAATATGTTGAATGATATGGGCAGTGGGAATGATTTGTGAATTGATTACCGTGAATTTAAAATGTTACTCCACGGTTGAACTGATGCACATTTGGATGTTTGTGATGTTAAGGCAAGCTTGAAGAATCGATGGAAGCATGAGTCTGACTTTGAGGGAAAAGGCAAGTTCGATATTTGTATTGACTTGTAATTATGATTTGTCCTTCAAGCAATAAAGAACTTTTTCCCTCCACTTGTTGAATTCAAGTTTCCACAACTTTTCACTTCATCTTTAATCAACTGCATATTTTGTAATGATTATTTTTCAGCGCCATTAGCATCTTGGTTCAGATATAGTCCTTCGTACCAAGTCTTGACCACTTAGTAGGTATAGCCATAAGGAGATACTCATCAATTTAATGCAAACACCAGTACAAGTCAGCCTCAATTGTGATACCCTCGAGCATAGGATCCTGACTTTTCAATATCCTTGATCCCGTGTCAAATTTATTGATTAATGAATGCATGATGCGTTATATGACCTAACGGGAGGTATGTACATGAGATTATGAAATGAGAGGTCTAAGCCAGTTGGGAATAAAGGGGTAGGACAAATTTGGGGTATGACATCGGGCACTTGGCCATTCAACTAAAGATTGTATGTAATTCTGAGACGAGGTGCAAGACATGGCTAATTCATATCACATTCACTCCAAGAGGTTTATGCACAAACTGAAGTCTCAAGGGGGTATCAAAACTACAGAAAGCATTCAGGATCAATTAGTCCATACGAAGTCAAGTCTCCTAAACAATGGCATTCATTTAGGTCTTTATTGCATTCTCATTTGTAAAATTTCATTGTTTGTTTAAGCATTGCTGGCATGTAAAAATTTGTTAATTTCTGAATGAAAATCATAATACATTGTTTATGTTTGTCTAGAAATAATCCATTTGTTTTCACTCATAAAATGTTTTTGGCATTACGATACCAACTTTACTAAACACTTGCCTAGGCTACAAGCAGAGGGAGAATGATGATAAAAAAATGCAAAACCCCTAATTGTGTGTTTTTGAATAAAACCCTGTTGAGGATGTACAGGCATTGTTTTAAATCCCCAAACACTGGATATATAAGGGATATAGACCCTCGTCAACCCATTTGAGCCTTGAAGTAGGAGTTTCTTTTCTGATTAGAAAAACCCTTATCTTAACCCTGGGGCAAGGTAATGTTCATTTTGTAGATGTTTTTGATTGGCTGTATTTTTTGGTAAAACAATTAGTGTTTTATCATGTCAAACCTGGTGTCATGACATGCATTGTTTTGAAAGCTTTTTTTAAGTTGTTTTTGTGCAGGCTTTTACCTGATGTCAAGACCGATGTCATGACATCCGAAGCTGCTGTGTTTTACTATGTTCGCGTTATGGTTATTTGATCTGTTAAGCATTTGCGCGCCTCTTTTGGAAACTTTGGATACTGCCTTGTTTCAGAACAACGTTATGCGATGGATCTCTGTCTTTTGAAAATGGTTTTAATTAGGTTTAAAACTATTATTGGATCCAAGGCCCAGCTGCTGCAAGGTTATTTATATCAAACAAAGAAGCTGCTGGATGATGGTTTTTAGGGTTTGCCGTCCAGAAGTTTGTGGTGTTGTTCGTCTGTGTATTAGATTTCTTGTAAGCCAAACAATCATCATGATGATTGTCTTGGTCTAGGCGTTTCTGGTTTGAGTTGTAAAAGGTACTCGAAGCTTTTAAGCAAGAGTACTATTGTACTTGATCAAAGCTTTTAAGCAAGATCAAGTTGTGTTTTTGAAGAGTGTCTTCTGCTGCTTTTCGTCTGTTAGTTTTTCATCACTGCTGTGATTGAGGGGGAGTGAGTAGGAACTCTGGTCTAGTTGTTTAGATTGAAGTTGCATTGGGTAGATATTAAGTGAGAGGCGTAATATTGAGTTGTATTACCTTGAATTAATATTACTTATAGTGGACTTCCTCCCTGGCTTGGTAGCCCCCAGATGTAGGTGTGTTTGCACCGAACTGGGTTAACAATTTTCCTGTGTTGTTTATTGTTTACTCTTTGTTCATTTGTTTGAAAACATTCAGATAATGATGTCGTGACATCCTGTAAGACATCGCGTGTCTCAGTCCAGAATTTCAATTGGCATCAGAGGAGGCACCCTGCCTGTTTTCACTAGGTGAGATCTAGGGAAGGTACTTTCTGGTTCGATGGACAAAGAAGGTGGTGGATTTATAATGAGACCACCCATTCTGGATGGTTCTAATTATGATTATTGGAAACCTCTCATGGTGGCTTTTCTGAAATCTGTGAATAGCAAAGCATGGAGAGCTGTGAACAAAGGATGGGAACATCCTGTTATTACTGATAAAGATGGCAACAAAACTCTTAAAGCAGAGGAAGAGTGGGACAAAGATGAAGAGGCATTGGCGCTTGGCAACTCTAAAGCTCTAAATGCTTTATTCAATGGAATTGACAAAAATATATTCAGACTGGTGCACCAGTGTGAACTAGCCAAAGATGTCTGGGATATCCTAAAGACTACTCATGAGGGCACCTCCAAAGTGAAGATGTCAAGACTTCAACTGCTAACTACAAAGTTTGAAAATCTAAGGATGAGGGATGATGAAAGTATTAAGGATTTTCATATGAATTTACTCGATATTGCTAATACCTCAGGAGCTTTGGGAGAAAAAATGTCTGATGAAAAGTTGGTGAGGAAAATTCTTAGATCCCTACCTAAGAGATTTGATATGAAAGTTACAGCTATAGAAGAGGCACAGGACATCAGCAGTATGAAGGTAGAGGAGTTAATTGGATCTCTTCAAACCTTTGAAATGGGAATCAGTGAAAATTCTGAAAAGAAGAACAAAAGCATAGCCTTTGTGTCCAACTCTCGAGAGGAAGTAGAGGAAAGTAGTGAAGAGAATCTATCTGAATCTATAGCTATGCTTGGCAAACAATTCAACAAAATTATAAGAAGAATGGATCAGAAGCCAAGACCTAATGTCAAGAACATCTCATCTGACATCAGTAGATCTTATGACTCTGGCAAAAGAGATAAACCAGAAGAAAAATACAATCACAGTAAAGGGATTCAATGTCATGGATGTGAAGGGTATGGACATATTAGAGCTGAATGCCCTACCTATCTCAAGAAACAAAAGAAAGGATTGTCAGTCTCCTGGTCTGATGAAGATTCAGAGAGTGAGTTTGAAGAAGAATCAGCCAAACATGTCACAGCCCTTACTGGAATTTGCAATTCTAATGAAGATTCTAGGAAAGACGAGCTAACCTTTGAAGAACTGGCAGGTTCCTACAGAAAGCTGTGTATCAAATGTGCAGAAGTGTGTCAGCAAGGTGAAAAGCAGAAGAAATACATAGCGCAGTTGGAGGCTGATAACAAACAGCTTAATGAAACTATATCTGAACTGAATGGTGAAACTATCCTGCTACAATCCAAACTTGATCAGATGTCAAAATCTGTAAAAATGTTGAACAGTAACACGGATATGTTGGAGGAGATCTTGCAGGTTGGAAAAAGTTCAAGAGATATGTCTGGTATAGGTTTTGGTGGTGCAAAGAAATATGTCCAAGATAATAGCAGAACTAAACCTGAAGCTGAGATGTTGAAGCCGATGTCTAGACATGTGACTCAACATCACGAGAAAGGTGAAATGAAGAGAAAGTTTCAAAGATGGAGATGTCATTTCTGTGGAAGATTTGGACACATTAAGCCTTTTTGCTTCAGACTACATGGATATCCAGATCAAGCTCCTTCTTACAAGCCTAAGCAGATCATGCCCACCCAGAAGCAACAATGGAAACCTAAAAATATGGCCTTAATAGCCCATACATCTCTTAGAGTTTCAGCCAAAGAAGACTGGTATTTTGATAGTGGATGTTCCAGACACATGACTGGTCTCAAGAATCTGCTTGTTGATATCAAAAGTCATTCTACTAGTTATGTAACCTTTGGTGATGGAGCTAAAGGAGAAATCAAAGGAGTTGGAAAATTAGACTGTTCAGGAGTGCCAAGTTTAGAAGGTGTTCTGTTGGTCAAGGGCCTGACAGCTAACCTCATAAGCATCAGTCAACTATGTGACCAAGGATACCAAGTCAACTTCACTAAAGCTGAGTGTGTGGTTACTAATAAAGAAAAGGAAGTAGTTATGAGGGGTGTCAGATCCAAAGATAACTGCTACTTGTGGGTGTCTCATGAATCCAGCTACTCTACTGTTTGTTCTAAAGAAGAAGAAGCAAAGCTGTGGCACCAAAAACTTGGTCACCTTCATCTAAGAGGTATGAAAAGAATTATTTCTCTGGAAGCTGTAAGAGGAATTCCTAAGCTACAAATTGATGAAGGAAAAATATGTGGTGAATGTCAGGTAGGAAAACAAACCAGGATGTCACATCCAAAGGTTAAACATTTGACTACTTCCAGAGTTCTTGAACTTCTACATATGGACTTGATGGGACCAATGCAAATAGAAAGTCTTGGAGGAAAGAAATATGCTTATGTGGTTGTGGATGACTACTCCAGGTACACTTGGGTAAACTTTATTAGAGAAAAGTCAGATGTGTTTGATGTTTTCAAGGACCTATGTCAAAGAATTCAAAGAGAAAAAGAAAATGGTGTTGTGAGAATTAGAAGTGATCATGGAAAGGAATTTGAGAATCAAAAGTTTGCTGAATTCTGCTCCTCTGAAGGAATACATCATGAATTCTCTTCCCCTATTACTCCACAGCAAAATGGGGTTGTTGAAAGAAAGAATAGAACTATTCAAGAATCAGCAATAGCTATGATTCATGCTAAGAATCTTCCTATCTACTTCTGGGCTGAAGCCATGAATACTGCTTGTTATGTACATAATATAGTCACCTTAAGAAAAGGAACCTCTACCACCCTATATGAGATCTGGAAGGGAAGAAAACCCACTGTCAAATACTTCCATGTGTTTGGTAGTAAGTGTTACATTCTTACTGATAGAGATCACAGGAGGAAGATGGATCCCAAGAGTGATGAAGGAATCTTTCTGGGCTACTCTACAAACAGCAGAGCCTATAGAGTATTCAACTCAAGAACCAAAACAATAATGGAATCCATAAATGTTGTGGTTGATGATGTTCACAATCAAGCAGATGTCACAGAAGATGTCGGAACATTCTGGGATCTTACAGCAGAAGGATCTACAAGAGAAGATGATTGCAGTCCCACTATCACAAAGGCTGAGACTGAACCTCCTAACAAGAGTCCCTCTATAAGAATTCAGAAAGATCATCCTAAAGATCTTATTATAGGAGATCTCAACAGTGGAGTTGTTACAAGGTCAAGAGAAGTTGTCTCAAACTCTTGTTTTGTGTCAAAAATTGAACCTAAAAATGTCAAGGAAGCATTAACAGATGAGTTCTGGATTAATGCCATGCAGGAAGAATTAGGTCAGTTTGAAAGAAATGAAGTATGGGAGCTGGTTCCAAGACCTAAAGGTACTAATGTCATTGGAACTAAATGGGTTTACAAGAACAAGTCAGATGAACAGGGAACTGTTATCAGAAACAAAGCAAGGCTAGTTGCTCAAGGATACACCCAAGTTGAAGGAATTGACTTTGATGAAACCTTTGCCCCTGTTGCCAGACTTGAGTCAATTAGGCTATTGTTAGGAATTGCTTGTATTCTGAAATTCAAACTATACCAGATGGATGTGAAGAGTGCTTTCTTGAATGGATATTTGAATGAGGAAGTCTATGTAGAACAACCTAAAGGTTTTGCAGATCCAAACCACCCTGATCATGTATACAAATTAAGAAAAGCTCTTTACGGTCTGAAACAAGCTCCTAGAGCTTGGTATGAGAGACTAACTGAGTTTCTTACTAGCAATGGATACAGGAAAGGAGGGATAGATAAAACTCTTTTTGTTAAAGATGAAGGAGGGAAGATTCTGATAGCTCAAATCTATGTGGATGATATTGTATTTGGTGGGATGTCAGACAAGATGACTAGACATTTTGTTGATCAGATGCAATCTGAATTTGAAATGAGTCTAGTTGGAGAATTAACCTATTTTCTTGGGCTACAAGTCAAACAGATGGAAGACTCAATCTTTCTCTCTCAGAGCAAGTATGCTAGAAATATTGTCAAAAAGTTTGGAATGGAAAATGCTTCTCACAAAAGGACACCAGCACCTACCCATTTGAAGCTGACCAAAGATGAAAAGGGAACCAGTGTTGATCAAAGTCTATACAGAAGCATGATAGGAAGTCTGCTGTATCTTACAGCCAGTAGACCTGATATTGCCTTTGCTGTTGGGGTATGTGCCAGGTATCAAGCAGAACCCAAAACCAGCCATATCAATCAAGTCAAGAGGATCCTGAAATATGTGAATGGTACTTGTGAATATGGAATGCTCTACTCTCATGGGTGTGAACCCATTCTCACTGGATATTGTGATGCAGACTGGGCAGGAAGTGCTGATGACAGAAAAAGTACTTCAGGAGGATGTTTCTTCTTGGGTAATAATCTTATTTCATGGTTCAGCAAGAAACAAAATTGTGTGTCTCTGTCCACTGCAGAGGCAGAATACATTGCAGCAGGAAGTAGTTGCTCTCAGCTTGTTTGGATGAAACAGATGTTATCTGAATACAATGTCACACAAGATGTCATGACATTATATTGTGACAATTTAAGTGCCATTAACATTTCAAAGAATCCTATTCAGCATAGCAGGACCAAGCACATTGATATTAGACATCATTACATTAGAGATCTTGTTGAAAATAAAACAATTGTCTTGGAACATGTTGCTACAACCCTTCAACTAGCTGATATTTTCACAAAAGCCTTGGATGCAAATCAATTTGAAAATCTAAGAAGCAAACTAGGCATTTGTCTTTGTGAAGGATTATAGCAATTAATTGGGTGTGGGATCAGCACTATTTCTTTCTTGACTGTCAAGGATACTCTGCTGATGGTGGTAATGATCATTCTGTTGGTAGTGATGGCTGAGGAGGGTGAGGATGCTCGGACTAGTAGCTTCAATGATGTGGAGATGAGTAAGGATAATGATTCTGAAGTGTAAATCTTCATCTGTTGTTTGGCTTCTTTTGTGGCTAGAAAGGGGGAGAAAGTGATAGATGATGATTTGGTTGTTGATTGGTTCCTTGGTTGTACTATGAGCAAGATGTTGTTGGATAACAGAATGTATTCTGTTTTTGATATTGTTGGCTAACAGAATGTATTCTGTTTTTGGTGGATCCTTGTTTCTATTGGCTGCTGCGTGTACTCTGATCTCTGATGGTATCATCTATTATTGTTTTAGCCAAAAATTCGCCAAAGGGGGAGTTTGTAGATGTTTTTGATTGGCTGTATTTTTTGGTAAAACAATTAGTGTTTTATCATGTCAAACCTAGTGTCATGACATGCATTGTTTTGAAAGCTTTTTTTAAGTTGTTTTTGTGCAGGCTTTTACCTGATGTCAAGACCGATGTCATGACATCCGAAGCTGCTGTGTTTTACTATGTTCGCGTTATGGTTATTTGATCTGTTAAGCATTTGCGCGCCTCTTTTGGAAACTTTGGATACTGCCTTGTTTCAGAACAACGTTATGCGATGGATCTCTGTCTTTTGAAAATGGTTTTAATTAGGTTTAAAACTATTATTGGATCCAAGGCCCAGCTGCTGCAAGGTTATTTATATCAAACAAAGAAGCTGCTGGATGATGGTTTTTAGGGTTTGCCGTCCAGAAGTTTGTGGTGTTGTTCGTCTGTGTATTAGATTTCTTGTAAGCCAAACAATCATCATGATGATTGTCTTGGTCTAGGCGTTTCTGGTTTGAGTTGTAAAAGGTACTCGAAGCTTTTAAGCAAGAGTACTATTGTACTTGATCAAAGCTTTTAAGCAAGATCAAGTTGTGTTTTTGAAGAGTGTCTTCTGCTGCTTTTCGTCTGTTAGTTTTTCATCACTGCTGTGATTGAGGGGGAGTGAGTAGGAACTCTGGTCTAGTTGTTTAGATTGAAGTTGCATTGGGTAGATATTAAGTGAGAGGCGTAATATTGAGTTGTATTACCTTGAATTAATATTACTTATAGTGGACTTCCTCCCTGGCTTGGTAGCCCCCAGATGTAGGTGTGTTTGCACCGAACTGGGTTAACAATTTTCCTGTGTTGTTTATTGTTTACTCTTTGTTCATTTGTTTGAAAACATTCAGATAATGATGTCGTGACATCCTGTAAGACATCGCGTGTCTCAGTCCAGAATTTCACATTTAACTTGATCAAGTGTTCAAAAATCATCAAGGATATGTATTTAAGGATACAACAGTGGTTATCCTTCAAAAGTTTGAGGAAATTTAAAATCGTGATGGTTATCCTTCACCTACCAAGAGGAAAAAAGATGACAATACCACAATGGTAATCCTTCATCAATCATGGAATGAGGCAGTCGAAACCGCTTCCAACAAATCAAAGACAATGCGAAGTCACATGACTTGTTCAAAAAAAAGAGCAAAAAAAATGGAAAAAAATGAAAAGAAAAAATGATGAAAGAAAAGAAATACCAATAAAAAGAAAATGAAGGTGAAAGTAAAGAAAGAACAAATTTGTGTGATAATGAACCAGAAGAATAAAAAGTAAGCGACTGCCATGTCCAAAAAACCTCATTGATTCCTCAACCGTTTCAAAATTCCTTGTGAGGGATAAACAGTCATGTATGAGTTAACTGAATATTCCTCAACCGTTTCAAATAATTTTGAGCCTAAAAATCCTTTTTTTTTCTGAAAAAACGTGAACCCGGCCAAGTTACAACCCTTAAAAGTCCTAATTGAAGTAGGGTTTATTTTGAAAACGCACTCCGATGAGATAGCGTTTAGCTGTCTCTCAATGAAGCGTGACACATATCTATGTTGGTATCGTATGCCCTCTTTTTAAGGATAGAAAAACACTTATAAACGGTGGGATTGAATAAGTGTGACTTCAAAAACTTGTAAGATAAAAACAATGAACACAGTTATTTTTATCCTGGTTTGTTGTTAAGAAAACTACTCCAGTCCACCCCCTTAGAGTGATTTACCTCAACTGAGGATTTAATTCACTAATCCAACTGATTACAATGGTTATCCACTTAGAAAACTTTTAAGTCTTCTAGAATATACAGATCACAACTTGATCACTCTAGGAATCCTTCTAGAGTCTACAGATCACAACTTGATCACTCTAGGAATCTTATACAAACAATGTAAAATAATGTTTACAAGAGTATTGTTTGCTTCTTATAAAGCTGTAATCACAACTGTGATATTTCTCTTAAGTTCTAAGCTTAACACTCACTAAAGTTCGTGAGCTTGAAGATGAAGATGAAGTTCGTGAGCTTTGATTTTGACAGCGTTTCAGTATTTTACACAAGTGGTCTACTTTGCTTCTGATCAGAACTTCTATTTATAGGCGTTGAGAGGAAATGACCGTTGGGAGCATTTAATACTTTGCATGAATAGTACAGTTCTGCATTTAATGTTTCCAACTTTTTTCAACTACCTCGAGCCTTGTGTTTCCTGCTTTTACTGACTTTGCCTTTTGTAGCTTCTAACAATCCTTTTGTCAGTTAGAGATTTGACGTTTCAGCCTTTCATCTTGTACTTGCTTCTGGACTCAGATTTTGTAGATAAGAATGTTTGAATATCATAGTCAACAGCTTGGTGCAGAGCATCTTCTTGTCTTCTGACTTTGAAGAGCTTGAGCGTGATACCATTCAGAAGTTCAGTGCTTCTGCTTCTGACTTTGTTCTTCTAATGCTTTCTGTTCATGTTTTGATTCTGCTCGATCATCTTCTGATGTCTTGCTAGAGCATGTTCTGATGAAGCCATCCAGAACTTCTAGAGTCAGTTGCTTCTGAGCGCTGATTTGTGCATACTCTATATATATTTCCTGAAATGGAAAATGCAAAGGATTAGAGTACCACATTATCTTATACAAAATTCACATATAATGTTATCATCAAAACATAGAATATTGATCAGAACAAATCTTGTTCTAACAAACTCCGCCTATTTGATGATGACAAAAACATATATAATTGATATGAATTTGTAACCAGGATATTAGATGAACAAAGACAATTACATAGATATAGCATAAGCATATAAT
The DNA here is from genome assembly GCF_029867415.1 of Vicia villosa. Classification (NCBI taxonomy): domain Eukaryota; kingdom Viridiplantae; phylum Streptophyta; class Magnoliopsida; order Fabales; family Fabaceae; genus Vicia; species Vicia villosa. Next base: position 112,243,095 of record NC_081181.1, on the reverse strand, counting down.
TAGAGTGTGTGAATATGTCTCCCCCTGAGATTAACAATCTCCCCCTAAAATAAATACTAGAAGAATTTATAAATAAAAGACTTCCCTGGGTATTTTTCATTTCAGTTGAGACTTTCACGCAGAATAGAACTTTAGAATATTCAGAGCTTCTCTTTAGAGCTTCCATTGGACAACTGCAGGGCTTTGAATTTCCCTTTGTAATCAATTGTATCAGACCATACTTGATTTTATCATAGTATACTTCTTGATTGTATCATAGAATTCTTCTTGCTTCTGATCTAAGCATTTCTCACTTCTGGATTTGAAACTTCATAGCACTCAACTTGCTTCAAATTTTCAGAGCTTTAGAATTGCTTTTCCCATGTATTTGCTTCTCACTTTGAGTTTTTCAGAATATCTCATTCCTGCAAAAAACTATCAAAGACAGAAAACTTGCAAATAATGTTAGGAAATGTTGAGACTTAATCCCAGCAACTGGTATTATAAATCAATTCAATTATCATGTTTCTCCCCCTTTTTGTCATAACATCAAAAAGCATAAAGATTCAGATGAACAAAACACACAGAGTGAAGAAAGAACAGATAATTTCTCATTGATAAATATCAGAAGATAAGGGTACAAAATTAGATGCAATTCAAGCAGATTCAGAAAACAAGAAAACACACTAAGACGCAAGACAGACTACGACTGGCTAAACCTAGAAGATAAGACAACCAGAAGGTTCTTAATATCAGCAGTGTCTTCAACTTGCTTCCTTGTAGCTTCCTTCTGATCCTGCATGAAGGATATGAACTCAGTGTTTGTATCTTCTTGCTTGTCCTGACGAAGAGCCAAGGTATCTTGATTCTGTTGGAGCTCCTTCATAGTGTTTATCAACACGTAAGCAGATGGACTAGCAGAAGTAGCATCAAAGTTGTTGTCCAGAACATGATTGTTCGCAGCATCAACTTCAACTATCAGAACATCTCCTTGATTTTCCTCAACAACAATTTCTTTAGCAGGATGTTCTAAGCCTTCAAGAGTTGCAGCTAGATTTTCTGGAGGTGTAGGAGTCACAGGTTCTGGAGGATATTCAACTTCTGGATATACCATATTTGGTGCTTTATCAGAGGGATGCTCCCTTAGCCAGTTAAATAAGAACTGAAAGTCTCCAGTCAGAACCTTGTATGGGTGAGGCTTCCATTCAATAATTTCTAGAGGATTCTCATCTTCTGCTAGCTCATCCACAAACTCTTCAAGAGGCTTCCAGCTGGTGATGGGATGGTAGTATCTCCTATCATCATACTCCAGAAGGTAACTAGAAGGACTAGGAGCAGCAGCCAAGCACTCTTTCTAAAGATTCAGAAAGTCTAATTGAATCTCCCTGCTAACGGTTCTCCAGGTCTTGCAAGCAGCAACATGATCCAATTTGGCATCATGTGCAAGCTTCAGAGCATCTAAACCTGTTCTGACCTCAAGTGTTAATAATTTAAAAAGTGTATCAACAAAAGGTCTAGGAGGTGATGGTCTGGGATAAGGATTAGGTATTTGGAGATGGAGAGGAGATTGGTTTATATAGGTAAGATAGGGCATATAATTGAGGAACTCTATCCAAAACAAATTATGTTTCAAAAGAGGGTGGTTGAGAGGGAGGTTGAGAGGATTCAGCTTCATGATCTGAGTCTAAAACCACAACAATAAGGTTAGGTTTAGGTTTACGATATTTTTTCAAGAGGCGGGTGAAAGAATCAAAATTAGATGGTTTAGGAGATGAAGGTGTAAAAGGGCAGAGCACAACAGTGTCTACAAGAGTGTAATTGAGGTGAGGAGGAGGTTCAGAAGTGGTTATATTTGCACGAGGAGGAATAATGGTGTTAAGAGGTGTGGCTTCAAAGATAAGTTCAGAAGCTGGGGGTATAGAATCAAGAATAGGCGTAGTGCCTTTAGACTTGGGGGAAGGAGGAGGAGTGAGAACTTTGGTGGTTGGAGGAGGTTTAGCAAGGGCTTTTTCTTGTTAAATTTTCGGGTTAGCTTCTAATGATACATTCTTTGAATTAAAAACAAAATCAAAGTCAGGTTCAGAAATTACAATACCTGGACCTCGTTGCTTCTTCTTAGCAGGTCCTTCTCCAACTATTTTTCTCTTCTTCTCCTTCTGTATCATTACCTTCTGCTTTCCTTTTAACTTTTCCTTCTCCTTTTCCACTTCCTTATGAGGGGGGGGGGGGGGGTGGGTTCTGTGATAGAGAAGAGTTCACCATGAACTATGGAGAGAATTGCTTTAGGCATAAGGGTTGCATACACCCAGAATTCCTTCACTAGGTCTGAATAGACTGGACCACACAGATCATATAACAGAGGTCCCCAATCTTGAAAAACCATATTCTCTATAAGATGAACATCACGTTTTTCCAAATTTTCAAAATCTACCATTAACTCGCAGATAACTTCCAACTGATCTAATGGAATCGAACACGTTACTTAGGGAACAAGTTGTTGTTCTTGATCTTGTTCTTGTTGATGTTTTTGCTGAGAAGACGAACCAACATTCTGATTTGAATAGGAAGCCATTGAAGCACTTCTTAGATTACTGGGTTTCTTTTTAGGGTTTGAGAAGAGAGATAACAGTTTACAGAAACGCATAAAATAGGAGGAGGATGAATGAGTGAAAAGAGTAAAAGATTATGAGAGACGTTTAAATAGACACAGATTTGAAACAATATGCAATTAAATTCAGAGAATGAACATTTACAAATGTAGAGAATCAAATGCATTTAATATTGAGTGACGTTAGGAGAAAACATGATATTTGAAATGATTTACACAGTTACCTAGGGCGGCGTCTCACCAACTACACGCATGCTTGTCCCTTCAGAGTGAACACGTGTTCATCATCTAGAATAGCTGGTGACAGCTGTTTTGCTTTAAAAGAAATTCTGAATCAAGTTAGACATATGAAACGTTAGCAATAATAGAATCAGAATATCTAATTGATAAACAAGTTCAGAACTTATGATAAGAAAATAAATAAGCAATTCAAATCTAATCCATATATCAGATCTTCTCATCGTTTCATTCTGGGCATAAATCCATACTGATATTCTTCAGAATGAACTTAAATCTATCTTCAACAAAGGGTTTTGTGAAGATATCAGCCCACTGATGTTCTGTATCCACAAAGTTTAAAGAAAGAACACCTTTCTGAACATATTTCCTAATGAAGTGATGTTTGATCTCAATATGTTTAGCTTTGGAATGTAAGATAGGATTCTTAGATAAACAAATAGCAGAAGTATTATCACAGAAGATAGAGATGTTAATCTCATATATCTAATAATCTTCTAGCTGACTCTTCATCCAGAGCATCTGTGTACTACATCCAGCAGCAGCAACATATTCTGCTTCTGTTGTAGAGAGGGAAATTGTGGCTTGCTTCTTGCTGTACCAAGAGATCAGATGACTTCCCTGAAACTGACAGCTTCCAAAAGTACTTTTCCTTTCAACTCTATCTCCAGCGTAATCAGCATCACAAAATCCTACTAGGTTGTAATCTTCAGATCTTTTGTAGACTAAACCAACATTAGTAGTACCTTTCAGATACCTCAGAATTCTCTTAACAACTGTTAAGTGAGATTCTCTAGGATCTGATTGGAATCTAGCACACAGACATACACTGAATAGAATATCAGGTCTAGAAGCAGTAAGATATAGAAGATATCCAATCATACCTCTGTAGAGATTCTGATCTACCTTCTTACTTACCTCATCCTTACCTAATACACACGTTGGATGCATATGAGTCTTTGCTTCTTTGCTTTTTGAAAGATTAAACTTCTTTAGAAGTTCTTTCACATACTTGGTCTGATGAACATAAGTTCTTTCAGAATTTTGATTGATCTGGATCCCAAGAAAATACTTGAGTTCTCCCATCATGCTCATTTCAAACTCAGCCTGCATAGACTTAGCAAACTCCTTTCCAAGTGCAGCATTAGATGTTTCAAACATGATATCATCAACATAAATTTGGCAAATTAAAATATCCTTTTTAAAAGTTTTACAGAAGAGAGTTGTATCCACTTGTCCTCTAGTGAAGCCATTATCCAGAAGGAAAGAACTTAATCTTTCATACCAAGCTCTGGGAGCTTGCTTTAGGCATTATAATGATTTCTTTAATTTGAAAACATGTTTTGGAGACTTAGAGTCTTCAAAACCAGGAGGTTGGTGGACATATACTTCCTCATCTATATAACCATTTAAGAAGGCACTCTTAACATCCATCTGATATATAGTGATGTTATGCAGAGTGGCAAATGAAATTAAACGACGAATATATTCTAACCTGGCCACTGGTGCAAAGGTTTCTGTATAGTCAATGCATTCTTGCTGACTATAGGCCTGAGAAACCGGTCTAGCTTTGTTTCTTACGACTTCTCCTTTTTCACTTAGCTTGTTTATGAAGACCCACTTAGTTCCAATGATGTTAAATCCTTTTGGTCTAGGAACCAGATCCCAAACATCACTCCTTGTAAACTGATTATGTTCTTCTTGCATGGCAATTATCCAGTCAGCATCCTCCAGAGCTTGATCAACAGAAGTTGGCTCGATTAGAGATACTAGACCAAATTGACATTCTGCATTGTTCTTAAGGAATTCTCTTGTTCTTATAGGATCATCCTTCTTTCCAATGATAACATCTTCTGAATGAGAAGAGTTGAGTCTAGAAGATCTTTTGGGTGTTGGCTCTTCTAATATTCTAAGATTCTCCAAAGAGGCAACATCTTGATCTTCTGAGACTTTGCTTCTGGGTTCTTCATGATCTGAGTTAGAGATTTCAATATCTGCAAAATTCTCAAACTGCCTTGGCTTTTCAATACCAAGCTTATCATCAAATCTGATATTGGTTGATTCTTCAACTACAATAGTTTCAATATTGTATACTCTCTATCCTTTTGAGCGTTCAGAATATCCAAGTAGAAAACACTTCTTAGCCTTAGAATCAAACTTATGTAGATGATCTTTAATGTTCAGAATATAGCATACACATCCAGATGGATGGAAATAAGAAATGTTGGGCTTTGTGTTCTTCCATAATTCATAAGGAGTCTTATTTAGAATAGGTCTTATGGAGATTCTATTCTGAATATAACACACTGTGTTAATTGCTTCTGCCCAGAAATGCTTAGCCATATTAGTTTCATTGATCATGGTTCTGGCCATTTCTTGTGGAGTTCTAGGACAAGAGAAATCATGGGCAATACAATTTTCTTTGAAATAAATCTCAAATATGTAAATGCAAGCTTCTCAAGCATAGTGTGTTTTGATGAAGACAATATGGACATCAAGCTTTTATAAAGGATGTGCAAAAAGAATTTCAAGTATCAAGCAAAAATACATCATTTCAAAGTCTTGAAGAAATTGTGAAGATTCAAGAATAAAGCTAAAATGTCAAAGGTATAAACAATACTCACTTTGACATATAATTGTTCACAAATATATTTTCATGCATATCATAAACATACTACAAAGTGTCATCCCTCAAAAGAACATTTAAAACCTTTTTCAAAGTTAAATTTCAAAATAAAGGTTTTAGGAACCGGGCTGTCCCTATGGGGGAACCGGTTCCCAACATTCTCAGTTTTCAGCTCTCTGTGGTTTACTATGGGGAACCGGGTTGTCCCTAGGTGGGAACCGGTTCCTCAGTTCAAAATTTGAATTTTTCTGCTGTAACGTTCAGCAGGAACCGGGTTGTCCTAGGCAGGAACCGGTTCCTACTGAACCAGTGTGTTTTTTCATTGCATGATCTTATTCAAACGAATCCATTTTCTTACCACTTGATCATTGCATTGTTTCATGGAAAAATAACCATTCAAAGAGGTGTTTAACACATTATAAATACTACATATTTCAGAATCATTATTCACCTTCTTCATTAATAATTCATAAACCATATATTCTTCATCTTTCAATATTTCCAAGTGTTCATCAAATCTTATTTTCAAGTGAAACTTTCTATACACATTTTCATTGAGAAATCCATTCAAAGTTTCATGCATACATTGTGAACACTTATATTCATTTTGAGAATTGTTTATTTGAAGAAGAAGATCAATCCAAGATTGATATTGCTCTACAAACTTCTACTCAAATTATACTTAGAAATTATATCTTATTTTTCAGGATTGTTGAAAATAAGATTGTATTGTTTCCTTACTATCCAGGATTGTTGGAAGTAAGTGGTGTGTTTGAAGAGGATTGTTCTTCATTCACATTAGTGTTGTTTGATCTTAAAGGTGTTAAGAACCTTTGATCACCCTATAGGTTAGATAGTAGGCATAGGCTTGTACAATAATTCTAACTATAGTGAAATCTCTTTCGTGTTTGAAAGGGGACTGGAGTACTCTCGGATTGTGAGGGGAACCAGTATATATCGTTGTGTTCTTTATCTTTCCGTATTTACCGCTTTCATCACCATTACCAAGATAAAGATACAAACCATCAAAAGCCTTCAAACACTTAACCAAAAATAAGTACAAGTATTCTAAAAACTGTATAAATCTTTGAAAAACCTAATTCACCCCCCCTCTTAGGCGCACTCTTATACTTACATTTGGCATCAGAGCAAGTTATAGGTAACTTGTTCCTAAAGATCCAGAATGGCTTCCGCAAATCAAAAACCGGTTTTCAAAGATGGTGGTTCTAACAACAAGCCTCCATTGTTTTGTGGTGAATATTTTGACTTTTGGAAAATCCAAATGAAGGCTCATCTAGAAGCACAAGGAGAAGAAGTTTGGGAGGCTGTCCTACAAGGTCCTCATGTTCCTATAACGGTCGTTAATGGTGTTGGATCGGAGAAACCTAAAGCGTCATGGGATGATAATGATAGAAAAAGGGTTCTTGCTGACAAAAAGGCGGTCAATCTTCTTCATGGTGCTCTTAGTATGGATGAATTCTTCCGAGTATCAACATGTACAACATCAAAAGAAATTTGGGATACTCTTGTAGAAACTCATGAAGGTACCGCTGAAGTTAAAAGATCAAGATTGAATACTTTAAGCCAAGAGTACGAACTGTTTAGAATGAAGCCCGGAGAAACTATTCTCGATTTGCAAAAACGATTTGTACATTTGACAAATCACTTGAAGGCACTTGGTAAGACTCTTACTACCGAAGAACTTAATCTTAAAGTGTTCAGATCTTTGACAAGGGAGTGGCAACCAAAAGTGACGGCGATATCCGAAAAGAAGAATTTATCAAAACTTACTTCCGCAACACTATTTGGAAAACTTCAAGAATATGAGACAGAACTTGGAAGATTGGAAAAGCATGAGAACTTAGAGAAGAAATCCAAAGGCATTGCATTAAAAGTAGATTCAAAAGAAAGCAAAATGAAAGATGCATCGGATGAAGATGAAAACTTCTTGCTTCTTGTAAAAAGGTTAGGCAAATTTTTTGGTAATAAAAATAATATTGATAATACTAACTATGTCAAAAGAAAGAAATTCTCAAAGCATAAAGATAAAGAAGCATCCACTTCATCACAAGAAGTTACATGCTATGAATGTGGGAGACAAGGACACATAAAGCCGGAATGTCCAAAGCTTTCAAAGAAGGATGGATTCAAAGGCAAAAAGGAGTTCAAAAATAAAAGGGCCTACATAGCATGGGAAGATAATGAAGTAAGTTCCTCATCGGACTCCGATAGTGACGAAAGTGCAAACCTTGCACTAATGGCATCACACCACTCCGACGATGAAGAAGGCGAGGTTAGTTATAATGATTCTCTTTTTGATAATGGTGCGCAAGGTGCAATAGAAGAATTATTAAAAGAATGCAAAATTCTCTATAAAACTATCTCATCTCAAAAGAAAATAATATCATCTTTAGAAGAGAAGGTTAAGATAATTGAAGTAGAACATAAAGATGACAAAGAAAAAATGATTAGTGTTCAAGAAGATAATGTTGCATGCAAGAATTGTGAATCACTTTCCTTCCAAATTGTCCAATTAAAACGTGTTTTAGAAAGATATGAAAAAGGGCAAATTGGATTGGAAAATGTTCTTAGCACACAAAGATACTCCAATGATAAGAGCGGACTTGGTTTCTCTAAATTTGATAAACCAAGATCCAACAAGACTATCTTTGTCAAGGCTAGTAACCAACCAATTCAAGAGAAAGTGATCAAGCCTAAAGTAATGCAACATTATCCTAAAAGGAAGAACTTTGTTAAGAAGAAATCTTATCCTCCTAGATATAGAAGTAACTTTGAACCTACTTGTTTTTATTGTGGTATTATTGGTCACACACCCAATGCTTGTTATGTAAGGAACTTTAGTGTTCCTAGTGGACATTATGTATGGGTGAAGAAAGGAACTAACTATGATGGACCCAAAGCCACTTGGGTACCTAATAAAACTTAATTTGTTTTGTAGGCATGCTTGAAGACCACTTCAAACCTATGGTATCTAGATAGTGGTTGTTCAAAGCATATGACGGGTGACTTAAACCAATTTTCAGATCTAAGGTTAAAGGCCAAGGGTTTTGTCACTTATGGAGACAACAATAAGGGAAGAATTCTTGGAAAAGGCAAAGTTGGTGCACCACCTTTCACATCCATTGAAGATGTCCTTTATGTTGAAGGACTAAAGCATAATCTTCTAAGCATTAGCCAACTTTGTGACAAAGGCTTCAAGATCAAATTCACTAAGGAAGAATGCTTGATCATCGATGAAGTCACCAATGAGGTAAAACTCAAAGGTACAAGAATTAATAACATTTTTATGATTTCTTTAAATGATTTATCTTTGAAAGTAAAATGTCTTTTGGTAAACAATAATGAATCATGGTTATGGCATAAGAGAGCAGCCCATATTCATATGGATCATTTAAATAAATTAACCAAACATGATCTTGTTATTGGCCTACCTAAGATAAAGTTTGTCAAAGATAAATTATGTGATGCATGTCAAAAGGGAAAGCAAACCAAATCATCTTTCAAACCAAAGAATGTGGTGACTACAACAAGACCACTTCAATTGTTGCATATGGATCTATTTGGTCCATCAAGGACAAGAAGCTTCGGAGGTAATGTATACGCTTTAGTTATTGTTGATGATTATTCTAGATATTCTTGGACTTTGTTTCTTGTGCAGAAAAGTGATGCTTTTAGAGCCTTTAAGAAGTATGCAAAACAAATCCAAAATGAAAAATCATTAAAGATTGTATCCATAAGAAGTGATCATGGTGGAGAGTTTCAAAATGCATCGTTTGAAGAATTTTGTGAAGAACATGGTATCTCTCATAATTTTTCAGCACCAAGAACTCCACAACAAAATGGAGTAGTCGAAAGGAAAAATAGGTTTCTAGTGGAACTTGCAAGAACAATGCTTAGTGATGCAAATCTTCCTAAATATTTTTGGGCGGATGCGGTTAGTACGGCATGTTATGTTGGAAATCGAGTAATCATTAGACCTATCTTAAAGAAGACTCCATATGAACTCTTCAAAGGAAGAAAGCCAAACATTGCTCACTTTCACATTTTTGGATGCAAGTGCTTTGTTCTAAACAATGACAAAGACAATCTTGGTAAGTTTGATGAGAAATCCGACGAAGGTATATTTCTTGGTTATTCTCTTTCTAGTAAAGCATATAGAATTTATAATAAAAGAACTTTAACTATTGAAGAATCCATGCATGTATCTTTTGATGAGACTAACACTTCCAAAGAGGAAATAGTTGCTTGTGATGATGATGATCCTTTAGATTTACCCCCGGAAGAACTTTCAAATGATACAATTGTGAAGGCACCGGAAGAACTTTCAAATGATATAATTGTGAAGGCACCGGAAGTACAACAAGAAAGTGTTCAACAAGAAAGTGTACAACAAGAATCAAACACCAATGATCTACCAAAAGAATGGAGAACTCATAGAGATCATCCTATTGATAAAGTTATTGGTGATATTAGTCAAGGAGTTGCAACAAGATTAAATCTCAAAGATGCTTGCTTACACATGGCTTTTGTTTCTCAAATTGAACCTTCCAAAGTTGATGAAGCCTTAGGAGACGATCAATGGATAAATGCAATGCAAGAAGAATTGAATCAATTCGAGAGAAATCAAGTTTGGGAACTTGTGCCTAGACCAAGTAATAAACACATCATAGGTACTCGATGGGTGTTTAAGAACAAACTTGATGAGAATGGTATAATTGTTCGAAACAAAGCAAGATTGGTGGCCCAAGGTTACAATCAAGAAGAAGGAATCGACTTTGAAGAAACATTTGCTCCGGTTGCGAGGTTAGAAGCTATTCGTCTTTTACTTGCTTATGCATGTTCATTAAATTTTTAGCTTTATCAAATGGACGTCAAGAGCGCATTCTTGAATGGCTACATCAATGAAGAAGTCTATGTCAAACAACCCCCGGGATTTGAAGACTTCAAGAATCCTACACATGTCTTTAAATTGAGAAAGGCTTTTTATGGCTTAAAGCAAGCACCAAGAGCATGGTATGATAGACTTAGCAATTTTTTGTGTGAAAAGGGTTTCGAAAAGGGTAAGGTTGATAAAACTTTGTTCATTAAGAAAATCAAGAGTAACACTTTATTGGTTCAAGTCTATGTTGATGATATCATTTTTGGATCGACTAACAAAGAAATGTGTGAGGAATTCTCATTGATGATGCAAGGAGAATTCGAGATGTCTATGATGGGAAAGATGAACTACTTTCTTGGACTACAAATTAAGCAACTCAAAGATGGAATCTTTATCAATCAATCCAAATATTGTAAAGAATTATTGAAGAAGTTTGATATGGATAATTGTAAAGCAATGAATACTCCAATGGGCTCCGGTACATATGTTGATCAAGATGAATCCGGTACTCCAATTGATATTACTAAGTATCGAGGTATGATTGGTTCTTTATTATATTTGACGGCAAGCCGTCCTGACATAATGTTTAGTGTTTGTCTTTGTGCTCGCTTCCAAGCAAATCCAAAGGAATCACATCTTATGGCGGTTAAAAGGATCATGAAGTATCTCAAAGGAACAACCAATGTTGGCTTATGGTATCCAAAAGGTAGTGTTTGCAATTTAATTGGTTATTCTGACGCGGATTATGCAGGATGTAAAACTGATCGTAAAAGCACAAGTGGTACTTGTCACATTCTTGGAAATGCATTAGTATCATGGGCTTGTAAAAAGCAAGCATGTGTTGCTCTTAGTACGGCCGAAACAGAATACATAGCAGCGGGTAGTTGTTGTGCACAAATTCTTTGGCTTAAGCAACAACTTCGTGACTACGGACTTGATCTCGGATGTATTCCTCTTCGATGCGACAATACAAGTGCTATAAATATTACAAAGAATCCGGTCATGCAATCAAGAACCAAACACATAGACATTCGACATCATTTTCTTCGCGATCATGTGCTTAAAGGAGATGTTGAAGTCACTTTTGTAGATACTCATAATCAACTTGCGGATATCTTCACCAAGCCTCTCCCAAAAGAATCGTTTTACAAAATTCGACGAGAGCTTGGAATTTTAGACGAAGGTGATGTTTAAAATTTATTCGTCATTTTCATACATCAAAGGTACACGTTTCTAAAATTTTTTAAGTTAAAAGTGCTTTATAAATGTTCATTCATTATGACTTGGTAATTATGTATGATATGTATGCTTTATATTTCATAAAATTAAAGTTTTTGGAAATTTTTCAGCCCAGGAACCGGTTCCCAGGTGGGACGAACCGGTTCCCCATAGTAATTTCCAGAGACGTTGTTTTTATGTGCTTCAGGAACCGGTTCCCATGTGGGACGAACCGGTTCCCACGTTTTTTTTCCAGATTTTCTTTGTTTGGCTGTAACGTAAAAGTTGTTTATTATTTTAAGTTTTAAATGCTTTTTATATATATTAAAAACACACTCACTCACTCACATCCACTCATTTACTCTCATTCAATATATTCACTCATCTTCATCTTCTCCAAACCCTTCCACCTCCATTGTCAAACTCCATTAAAAGCTCCATTATCTCACTTTAACTCACAAAATTTAATTACCCACTACCTCAAACCTATATATCATCCTCCATTCTTTCACATATCTCACTCATATCCTCCTCCACTCACAAAATCCGTAAATCCCAACCTAAACCCTAACTCTCAATCATGCCACCAAGAGCTTCAAGAAATGCTAAGGGGAAGAACAAGGTTGGTGAGGCTAGTGAAGAACCTCAAGAGATCCAAACAACGGTCAAAAGTCGGAGACTCACATTCAACATTCGGAGTCGAAAACTCCTTGCGGCAAAATACGGTAATCTCCCTGACTTCCCTAATCACAGCTTCAATTTTCCGGCTAGACTAGCTAATGCAGGGGTCGCTAATTTTGTGCTTGACCATGGTGATTATTACCCGGATTTGGTTAGAGAATTTTACCATAATCTTAGGATAGTGACCGATGAGTTTGATGATTTCACGTTGTTGTCTGAAGTTTCAAATAAAGAAATATGTTTAGATGTTGAGGAATTTGGAAGAGTGTTAGGAATTCCATCTCAGGGCTTAGTACTCCTTCAAGGTAATATTCCGGAGGATTGGCAACCATATAGTAAGATTGATGTTTTTGTGGATATGTGCCGACCAACTCAACGCGACACGGTTCGCCAACAGCTGGCTACCAAGTTTAACATGTTCGGTTCAAGCTTATCGGTGAGTGATAGGATGCTCCATCTTATCATTGCTTATGTTTTATTTCCAAAGAATTCTAACCATTCCAGGGTCAATGAGTTCGAGTTGATGGTTTTGCATGCTCTAAGACGTGGCATTGAAGTCAATTGGGCTCTTTCAATTATGCGCCACATGCAGCTTATGGCTTCCCTTAAAGGAGGCTTACCTTATGCAAGGGCCATCTCTCATATTATTCGGAATGCTGGTGTTCTCCTCCAAAGGGAACCAAAGAAAAATATGGATGAACAAGAGTGTGCTATCACCACCGCTACCACTCTTAAAAATACAGGAATAGTTACGGATTGTGAAGGTAGATTCGTTTACAAAGTTGATTTTGAGCCAACCGTGCCACAAGTTCCTCAACCTCCCGAAGGTGGATACACAATGGATATGATGTTTGCCAAGCTTTGTTCTATTCAAACATCTATTGATAACAACAAGCGGGAGAATAACTATGAGCATAACCTTATGAGAAGACAAATGCGGGAAATTCAACGGACTCAAAGGCGTATCTTGGCTCATTATGAGGGAGAGGAAGGAAGTGAAGAAGAAGATGAACAAGAGGATGATGATGAAGAACAAATGGATGAAAGTGACTAAATTATGTGCTTTAATTTCTATGTTATGTTTTCTTTCTATTATTAGTTTTTATTTATGTTTTCTAGACATTGTTCCATTTATGTTTCGTGATGTTTAGGACTATTTGTGTTTGTGTTGTAATCGTGAAAAAACTACGTTTCGTATCGTTTAAATCATGTTATGTTTGTAGTATTTCATTTTTTGTTATCTTTGTGGTATTTCACATTGTGTTATATTTCATATACTTTTTCTCTTTTTCCCCATCCTTTTTGATAATAACAAAGGGGGAGAAGAATATGCATGTGTTTTTGTTGTTGTTTTGTTTCAAAGAAAAATGCAGGCCATTGTTAAAATTATCAAATAAAACTCATCACCATAAATCAAGGAATCATGGATTTAGGGGGAGTCTCTATCATAGGGGGAGCCTTGCATTGTTCAACATAATTTCAAAAGCACAAAACAACTTTTTCAAAACATTTTCAAGACTTGGTTGTCATCATCAAAAAGGGGGAGAATGTAAATGCAAGCTTCTCAAGCATAGTGTGTTTTGATGAAGACAATATGGACATCAAGCTTTTATAAAGGATGTGCAAAAAGAATTTCAAGTATCAAGCAAAAATACATCATTTCAAAGTCTTGAAGAAATTGTGAAGATTCAAGAATCAAGCTAAAATGTCAAAGGTATAAACAATACTCACTTTGACATATAATTGTTCACAAATATATTTTCATGCATATCATAAACATACTACAAAGTGTCATCCCTCAAAAGAACATTTAAAACCTTTTTCAAAGTTAAATTTCAAAATAAAGGTTTTAGGAACCGGGTTGTCCCTATGGGGGAACCGGTTCCCAACATTCTCAGTTTTCAGCTCTCTGTGGTTTACTATGGGGAACCGGGTTGTCCCTAGGTGGGAACCGGTTCCTCAGTTCAAAATTTGAATTTTTCTGCTGTAACGTTCAGCAGGAACCGGGATGTCCTAGGCAGGAACCGGTTCCTACTGAACCAGTGTGTTTTTTCATTGCATGATCTTATTCAAACGAATCCATTTTCTTACCACTTGATCATTGCATTGTTTCATGGAAAAATAACCATTCAAAGAGGTGTTTAACACATTATAAATACTACATATTTCAGAATCATTATTCACCTTCTTCATTAACAATTCATAAACCATATATTCTTCATCTTTCAATATTTCCAAGTGTTCATCAAATCTTATTTTCAAGTGAAACTTTCTATACACATTTTCATTGAGAAATCCATTCAAAGTTTCATGCATACATTGTGAACACTTATATTCATTTTGAGAATTGTTTATTTGAAGAAGAAGATCAATCCAAGATTGATATTGCTCTACAAACTTCTACTCAAATTATACTTAGAAATTATATCTTATTTTTCAGGATTGTTGAAAATAAGATTGTATTGTTTCCTTACTATCCAGGATTGTTGGAAGTAAGTGGTGTGTTTGAAGAGGATTGTTCTTCATTCACATTAGTGTTGTTTGATCTTAAAGGTGTTAAGAACCTTTGATCACCCTATAGGTTAGATAGTAGGCATAGGCTTGTACAATAATTCTAACTATAGTGAAATCTCTTTCGTGTTTGAAAGGGGACTGGAGTACTCTCGGATTGTGAGGGGAACCAATATATATCGTTGTGTTCTTTATCTTTCCGTATTTACCGCTTTCATCACCATTACCAAGATAAAGATACAAACCATCAAAAGCCTTCAAACACTTAACCAAAAATAAGTACAAGTATTCTAAAAACCGTATAAATCTTTGAAAAAACTAATTCACCCCCCCTCTTAGGCGCACTCTTATACTTACAAAATAATCTGTTCTCAAATTCGCCACCATGATCACTTCTAACCTTTCAGATTTTGCATTCCTTCTCAGATTGAATCGGAGTGCAGAAGTCAAAGAACACAGAATGAGACTCATCCTTGTGTTTCAAGAACTTTACCCATGTCCATCTTCTATAGACGTCTACGATGACTAATCCGTATTTCTTCCCTCTGACAGATGCTGTTTTGACAGGGCCAAACAGATCAATTTGCAGAAGTTCTAGCGGCCTAGAGGAAGAGACAACATTTTTAGACTTGAATGCGGGTTTTGAAAACTTGTCTTTCTGACATGCTTCGCAAAGAGCATCTGATTTGTATTTCAGATTAGGGAGTCCTTTGACCAGATTACGTATCTGAGAAATCTTTCTCAAACTAGCATGACCTAATCTTCTGGGCCAGACCCACTGCTCTTCACTAACAGACATAAGGCAAGTAACCTTCTGATTCTTAAGATCTTGAAGATCAATCTTGTAAATGTTGTTCTTTCTCTTGCCTGTAAATAGGATAGAGCCATCCTTCTGACTAATAGCTTTGCAGGACTTTTGATTTAAGATAATGTCATAACTATTGTCACTTAATTGACTTATGGACAATAAGTTATGAGCTAATCCATCTACTAAAAGTACATTAGTTATAAAGGAAGAGTTACTAATACAAATGGTTCTAGAACCAATGATCTTGCCTTTTTGGTTCCCTCCAAACTTGACTTCACCAGTAGATTTAAGCTCCAGGTCTTTTAACATAGACCTTTTTCCTGTCATGTGTTGCGAGCACCCACAGTCCAGGTACCATGACATGCTTTCTCTTTTATCTTTTCTTTTCCAAATTTAAGCTTTGGGCTTTTTCCATTTCTTTTTCCAAATTTAACCTTTTTATAAAAAAAATAATAAGTTTCTTTTCTTCTCTTAACAACAATAATTTTCTTTTTATAAAATTAATATAGATAAATAAATTAGGATAAATGATTAAATAATTTAGGTTTAATTTTAGGTTTTAATAATAATTAGTAATTTTAGGTTTTATCATTCACCTTTGCCCTTAACCCTAAAAAGTCACGCATTTCGGTAGGTGTCGTCCATTAACTTTTGCTAACCCTTGTTATCTATTACTGCAATAAGATTTGATTTAAAATCAGGGTTCTCCCTTTTCAAAAAAACTTTTCCCTTTTTAATTTGTATTTGTTTGCCTCTTATTTTTCTTCCTAATATTCATTTTACCTTTTTCCTTACCCTTATTTATTCTATTAACCTGGTTAACTTGTTCCCCCATTTTGTAATGGCTATTGTATTCCTTCCATATTTTGCCTCTATTTCCCTGCAGGTGTTTATTGTAATAGTTTAGGTTTATAATTTTTGCCTTTATTTTTCTGCCCACATGTGTTTATTGTAATAGCGTAGGAATTTATTTTCTACCTTTAATTTTTCCATAATATTAATTGTTATGGTTAGTAATCCTAGGGAGTGCAAGCCTGTTAATTGAATTAGCATCACTAATTTACAAGATAAATATTCGAATTTAACCACGTGTTTGTGCCACACACACACCTTTAGGGTAACCCTTCTTGTTGCTTGTTGCCTGTTGCCTTTTAATTATGATTCTAAAATAGTTAAGCCCCTCGATTCCGAGGATACCTAAAGCAAATGTTGCCCTCAGTTCATTAAAATCATCATAAGAATTTTGTCCCTCGATGTTGATTCAGTAAATGATGATTTGTCCCCATTGCTGAGGTATCCTCGTTTGTTGCCTAAAAATGACTATTATATTCTTCCCTTAGACTACCTGCCCTCTTTATGGCAGAATCAGTCTTATGGAGAACGATAACTCCGATGACCCTTTACATCCAATAACAGGACTTCCTACCCTCCTATGGTATGGATAGCCCTGAGAAGCTAAAAGAACAAATTTTAAAACTTAGGGTAGTTGCTACTAATTGCTTGCTCTAAAATTCAAATTACTTTTCACACCTCCTTTTCAAAACGATTTCCAAAAGGCTACGCTCATTTACAAGCTAAAGTCCTTATTCAAAAATCTTTTGTAAACACACACGGCACTTCAAACATTTCAAACAATTCAAAAGTGAGCTAAGCAATTAAGAGCCTGTGGATAATCATGATTAGAAAGGGTGCTTTAAACCTTCCCTTTGTATAACTTACCCCCCGAACTCAAAATCTCTTTAAAAGGTGTTTTTATGTTCTTTTAGCCTTCTATAATTTGGATAAAATAAAAGTTGGTGGCGACTCTTGCTCACCGCAACATTGCTTGCTTAAATATAAAAAGTCAGTTCATTGTATTACAGAACTAGCGACTCTGCTGGGGATGCTTTCGAATAAAAGAGGGGTTACCTTAAAGTTTAGGATTCTCTTTAAATTGTTTGTATTTGTTTGCTTTATATTTATGGGCCTGTTTGGGTTTACTTGTGTGAAAGATCCTAACCGGGATATGAGTACCTTAGGTAAATGGCATGAGACCAAGGAGACTGCATGGCGTATACTGCTGCGGTTTATATGGTGGTCATTGTTAGTGTGACACATTGGTTTGTCTTGGTGTTCCTTGGGATCTGACTTGAGAAAACACTTGGCTTCTGCGTGATATCATTAAGCACTAATTTTCCCTTAAATCCCTAGTTTAAGTTGACTTTGGCCTCTTAGAAAGTAGCGAGATGGCTGGCTTTGGTTCCGACAGAAGTTGGTTGATACTCGAAGCTACACTCATGTGGACTAAACTTTAAGGACATTTTTGGTAGGTGATTCGATTGCTGAACTGAAATAAGTGCCTTCGAGAAAGGTCAATGATATGAGCTCCCTAAAACCCGATCTTTATATAGGACAGGTTGAACCAACTTAACTTCAGTGGGGAGGGTACTTACCTAAGAACTTCACGCAAGCTTCTAAACCTAAGGACATTTGTGTGACTTGCTTGTGTGTGCTACCAACCCTTTAATTTCCTTCCAGGTCTTTTTATAGGACTTGTTTGTCCTTGCTATCTTATGCTTTGCCTAATGCATTGCATCCGCATAACATCATGACATCATAACATTGCATGTTTACTAACCCTTTCAAGGATCCTAGGGATTTAGGGCGCATGATTTCAGGTACTCTTATCAAGGACTGAATTCCTATCTAGGGGCAAGAGGATTTATTTTCCTCTGGCCATCTGTCTTCCAATTCAGAGACTCAATACCTATCAAGGGGCAAGAGGATTTATTATCCTCTAGCCATATACTTTCAAATTCAGAGACATCCCGAATCAGAGGCGGTGATCCACTCGATATGGTGAGCTTGATTCCCAAATAAGATTCCGAGAATCAGATTTCTTCAAACAAAGATGCAACTACATTTAAATGTTGCTAACTAAATTCCTAAAGATCCTTGAAAATATTGCATTTGCATTCAAAACATCGCATAACAGGTTTCCATAACAGGTCTCTCATCTTCTCTCGCTGTTTATTTCGGCACAAATGGATCTCGAGCAATCAGTCAAAGACCTTCAGGCTCAGAACACCCAGTTCCAAGCTTTGATTCTGAACTTGTCCAAGGGGCAAGACGAGCTGAAAACTCTTCTAACCAAGAAGGAGAAAAAACCTAGAAGATCTTTGGGTGTCCTTAATATGGGAAGAAGATTCTGAGGTTCACTTAAGAAAAATGAAGAAGTTAAGGTTTCTAAAAAGGACGACGATGAACAAGACGGTGATGCTAGTGTCAAAACTGAAGCAAAAAGCAACCATGATTCTGTCAAGCCCTCTGAAGAAGAAGAGGATTACTACTATGAGGACGAACATCCTAATGACAAATACAAGGTGCTGGAAGAACGCATGAAAGCCATGGAAATTCAGAAGGCACCTGGGCTGGATTTTGAATAACTAGGACTCATCTTAGGGGTTGTCATTCCTCCGAAGTTCAAGACTCCAACCTTTGCTAAATATGATGGAGTCTCTTATACTAAACTACACTTGAGGTCTTATGTGAGGAAGATTCAGCCTCATACTGCTGATAAGATGCTCTGGATCCATTTCTTTCAAGAAAGCCTATCAGGAACACAACAAGAATGGTACTATTAACTCGAGGGTACCAACATTCATACGTGGGAAGAATTGGTTGTTGCTTTCTACAAGCAATACCAATACAATGAGAATCTAGCTCCGACTCGCATGCAACTATAAAGCATGTCCATAGGGCCGAAAGAAAGTTTCAAGGAATATGCTCAGAAATGGAGAGACTTGGCTGGCAGAGTTCAACCCCTTTTGGCGGACAGAGAATTGGTGGATATGTTCATGAGTACACTAATTGGTCCTTTCTACAGCCATCTAATTGGAAGCTCTTTATCTAGTTTTACCGACCTCATACTGTCTAGGGAATGTGTTGAAAATGGAATCCGAATTGGAAAGATTCAAGTGACTTCAACTTCTAGTGTCACAAAAAAGCCATACAGTGGGAGGAATAAATTCGACACTGTTGGGGCAATCCTGGTCTCTAATCAAGCATCGATACAACAACGAAACAACCAACGTAAACAAGGCGCATCCAAAAGACAATTCACAAAGATCAACATGTCTTTGACTCAAGCACTACAACACTTATTGAAAGTAGAGCTACTTACACAAATAGCTCCTCATTCAAATCCTAATACTTCCTCCCCTCGCTATAATCCCAACACGAGGTGTGCATATCACTCCAATAGTCCTGGACATTACACAGACAATTGCTGGACATTGAAGAATAGGATTCAAGACATGATCGATGCTGGGGAAATAAAGTTTGACCCTCCTGCAACCCCTAACGTGATCACTTCTCTCATGCCCAATCACAACAAAATTGCTAATGTTGTGGATGGCTAGACGGACGAACTTTTGGATCATTAGATTTACTTTCATTTGCAATTTCTATTCTGCGTGTTTAAACCTTCGACTTATGATAGACATTATCTGTTTTAATAATCATCATTAGTGCATTGCATATGTTTGTCTTGAATAAACTGTTTCGCTATCACTCATTTAAACTATGTCTTTACTTTGTTTATGTTTTGTGATACTCAACTCCTACTAAGCTGTAAGCCTTTTGAGGGAGGATGACGAAAACGATACCGCAACCTCATATAGTATGCTTTTGAACAGACTGTGGTGACGATGTACAAACATTATTTCAATTCCTAAACATTGGAGATATAATTATGTTAATCCCTAGTCAACCCATTTGAGCCTAAGGAGTAGAAGTTTTTTTTCATATGCAAAGTGAACCCTTAATCATAACCCGGGGCAGGGTAGTTACTCAATTAACTCAGTATGCCGATATGCCTTTTGTACAAGTAATGATGGGTACCTGTAACCATTAAGTCAGGCAGCCAATATCTATCAAAAAGAAAAAGAAAAATTAAGTCAAAACCTATGAAAGAGACTTATCGAAAATCAAACATCCCGCTGACTGTAATCTCAAAATAAATAATTCAGGCAAACGTTAGGGATAACAAAGTCAAAAAATAAAAAAGAGGTCACTAAAATTCCTCGACAAAAGAAAACATTACAAAAAAGATGATTGTCTGTCCAAATAAACTTTCGGTGCTTCAACCATCATCAAATGTCTGTATTACGGCTTCAAGACCTGCTAGAACTTAAATGCAAATTTAACTGAGCATAGGATCGAAAAACATCACGAAGATTGGGATGGGTACAAATAAACTTTGAGCCATTATCCTTTGTTTCTTAAACCGTGAACCAAGCCACGTTACAACCCTTGAAAGTCCTAACTGAAGCATGGTTAGTTCGAAAGCATACTGTCATCAAAAAGGTATCCTGACTCCTTAAGGTTTACCACAAATGCTGAGTTGATATTTCATTTTTACAAACATCACGTTTTTATAAACATCACGCTTTTACATCTCATGTTTTAATGTTTTTCAAAAAAACTCAAGACAGACGTATGCATTAGCATCAGAAAGATCTTGCACAGGGTACGACTAATGATTAAAAGTCATCCCGACAGGAGAAACTATTTCAGCAGCAACATCTCTTATAACTGACTTAGTTGATTAGAAGAATACAAGGGGCATGCCATGCTTTGTCCAGTCAATCTGGGGCAATCAGGTCAAGATTCAAAGAATCTCTCAAGAATGCCAAACAATCGGGGGCATGCATCCAAATGGGTCTGAAGCTACTTCCCAATCGACATGGGGCATTGTCCTAAGTCTATGATTACTGGGGGCATGTCATCCATAACATACATCTCATAAAGTCCTCACAGGGAGAATCTATCTAGAGTCCCTACTGGTAGGGGCAAAGGTATGCAAATCTTGTTCGACACTTCGACCAATACTCGTTGGTGTATGTCCCAATCAATACAAGTCCAGGAACGACAATTACTACAATCATTAGGGGCAATGTTCAAGGCATCCACGCCTCCCTACAGCGCCACCTCCACAGGAGCATATCCCCACAGAGTAGTCCTCAAAAAGTTATCTTCAAATAATCACCATAAAGGTTGGCACTCACAATTGAGTTGAGTCAGATGCAATATCGGAGATTATATTCATCTCTCTCTTATCCCCAATCAGGGTACATCAAGATCAATCACTCAAATGGCTCTCATCCCCGAGCAGAAATCATAAATCCCCAGCTGAGTACCCTCGAGCATGAAGCGGGAGTTCTTACTAAAATAGAAGACTTGTACTCTGTATTCTCCATAACAGTCAGGGATTTATTTTTCCCCGCCAAACTATTCTACGATCTACTGTCATCATTGACAACATGTTGCATACATACATCATTCATAATCAATCATTACATAAATACATACCATGCATCATGGCATTGCATGCTGCTAACTTTGTTTTTCAGGTAAGTTCCCAAGCGGACGAATATCATCAACAAATCAATCTCTGTCAGATATACATTCTGGAAAGCATATCTCTCCATACATTCTAAAGACACCTACATCAGATATACAATCTGGAAGCTCGAACCCCGGACTCTGAAAGTTTCAATCAGATGAACATTCTGGAAGTGTGACTCCCAGACTTCTGAAACATTCCAATCAGATATACATTCCGAAAGCTCGAACCCCGGACATTCTGAAAGTTCCAATCAGATGAACATTCTGGAAGCGTGACCCCTAGACTTTTGAAACATTCCAATCAGATGCACATTCTGGAAGCTTGACCTCCATACTTCTGAAACATTCTTATCAGATGTACATTCCGGAAGCTCGAATCCTGAACATTCTGAAACTTCCTATCAGATGGCATATTTAAGCCCATCTCACAAATCCTTCTCATTATGTTAGTCCCCTGGCGGTGATCAAATGGTCCTTATAATATTAATCCCCTGGCCATGATATCTACATCAGTCCCCTGGCAGTAATCAAAATCCTTCTCATCATGTTAGTCCCCTGGCAGTGATCAGTCGGTCCTTATCATATTAGTCCCCTGGAAATGATATCTACATCAGTCTCCTGGCAGTAATCGAAAACATTCCAAGAACTAATTCAGTTACTACGAACGGTACTGACACGATCAACACTCAAAGATCTAATTCTATCACCACGAACGCTGTAGACACGATCATGTTTGTAAGAGTTAACCCCGTTACTACGAACAGTACTGAGATGATCGACATTCAAATCAATCTAACAAGTTAGATGACATCTTTAAGCCCATCTCTAACAGACACTTCTCAACACACTGAGCCCACATACAGCCTAACGTATGGCTCATTCTAGTACTTCAAAATACAAAGGACCCAGTCTAACGTACGACTCATTCTAAGTATATCCTTCAGACGCTCAAGTATGCCAAGATGGATGACATCTTTAAGCCCATCCCCGATGGTGTAAATTTTTGGGTATTCTAGTGTTCAATCCTCTTCCACCCTTAGATACCAAATGGGACATAAACCATTCTACATCCTCAAGTGTAAGAAGATTGAACAGGGGAAGTTGTCATACCCCAAAATTTTCCCATCATATTTCAATGTATTCTGATTCACATGCTCAAGGCTATAACAGAAGTAAGCACAGTCACTGGTCTCCTAAACAACAACCCTCCAACTAGGGTTATGATCTTCTCAAGGAGAAATCAACTTCTATTACCTCAAGTGGACCACATGACCTCTCATATGATTCAAAGAACCACTATGCCAAGTTTCAAGCCCCAATTCCCTAGATTACTCAATCAATAGCTCCGATAGTCAACAATCGACTAGTTTGGCCTAAGAGTCAACTATGGTCAAAGTATAGTCAAAATTCCTGATTTTTGGTCAACATCCTCATTTTGAAGTATCATTCATCATTTAGTCAAGGATTGATCATGATTCATCAAGGAAAGTTCAGAAATTAACAAAACCTAAAGTTTCTAAATTAGGGTTTTTTGACCTGAAGTCAACTGAACTTTGACCAACCATAACTTTCACACGGAACATCAGAAATTTCCCATCCAATTCTCAATTTGAATGAAATTGAATTCTCTACAACTTTGTCTCTCACATGCCAAGTCTAAAAATGCTTTATTTGAGAGATATGGATCAATACATTACAGGTCCTTCTAGAAGTTCGCAAAAAGCTGTTTTTTGTAAGGAGCCATATCATTAAGATAAAGTCTCCAAATGCAAAAAAGGTCCCAAAGTGACTTGTAGAGAACATCTCGGGCTTTCCAAAAAGTCCTAGAACTCTTCTATATCTTAAAAATTAAGGGAGATATGCCTTGTCAAAGTTGGACAAATTTGGGTGAAAAATGTGAAAGAAATAAGGTTCAAAATGGATTTTACTGCAAAGAGGCCCAATATTTTGTGATCCAATCTTTTTCCTTAAGTCATCTAGAAGCTTCAAGTCCAATTCAACGAATTTTTGACAATTATTTGATTTTTATTGATTTTTTCATTAAAAATATTATTTAAATCAAATAATCAATGAAATATGAAGAGATTTGATTTGGTTAAATCTTCTAATCAAATTCATTCACATAATGGACCATATATTTAATTTAATTTCGTGCTCATCAAGGATGGAAGAATAAGATCAAGATTTGGCCAATTTTCATGCAAAGTAAAATCAAATTTTCCAATATTTTTCAATCATCAATCAAATGATTTGTTTCCAACATAGTTTGCCCTAATAATACCTATATATATATATATATATATATATATATATATATATATATATATATATATATATATATATATATGTATATATATATGACAAGACACTCAGCATAAGGGTTAGAGATTCTGGTTGCCTCAAGGACTCCTCTCCAAGTCTCCAAAAATTCAAGAAAAGGAAGGGATCTTGTTTGGAGTTCCAGCTAATTTCACGACTTCTCAGTCATCCAACTTCGTTCATCAGGTATTATAGAGTGAATATAGGTTATTAACCAAGCCTTACATCACCTAAAATACTCATAGCATGTTCATACGTTTCCATGTGTCTTTAATTTTTGTTCACTATGTTTTAACGATTATGGATTGAATCTAACTTCACATTTGAGTTCATGGCATGATTTAGATGGCATCTGGACCATTAAAACGAAGCTTTAGTGCGAGAACATGGATCCACCATGATTAGGGCAATCGAGGTCTTTCTCTTTGAAACGCATGATGCAACGTTCCTTTGCCAAAACTAACACTTGATTTGGATTCAGGAGGTCAAATTAGGGGGTAGGGTACCTTTTGTATGTTCTTTGTTGCTATTTTGTAGGTTCAAGATCATACCCATGGAAAAGCTTCGGATTTGTACAAATCGTATGTAAAACGGCAGCTATGGGGCCGTGGTAAATTCCGCAGGAAAAGTGGAACAGTGTTGAAGACCATTTGGCGGCATATTGCTATACTCCTATTGGTTGGTCAACCAAATTCAATTCTCTCTCTCATTTTGATAGGCGCTGCAATACACAACCAGGGACCCATTTTGACTTTTGTTTCAAAAATCAGCATTTAGTGCATTTAACTATATTTATTTTATTCAAGTGATGTTATATTTGACTTAACATGAGCAGCAGGATGGAAACGAAGTACATTTGGTAATATCCACATCCTGGGTTCGAACCCAGGCAACGTCAATTTTTTTTTAATTTACTTGATTTGCAGATCCAATATGAACGCTCAGACTACGCCTACAGGCAGCCACCATCAGATCTCCCCAAAGATTGATCTAACGTCCACTAGTGTGCGAGACTACCATGGACCCTCAAGGGCTTCACGCACCACAAATACTCACGCCCAGTTTTTATATTATTATTATTATTAGGTTATTTTGTTTCTTTTTTTTTTTCCTTTTCTTATTCCAAATTTAACCTTTTTTTTATAAAAAAAATAATAATAAGTTTCTTTTCTTCTCTTAACAACAATAATTTTCTTTTTATAAAAT
Organism: Vicia villosa; assembly: GCF_029867415.1. Taxonomy (NCBI): domain Eukaryota; kingdom Viridiplantae; phylum Streptophyta; class Magnoliopsida; order Fabales; family Fabaceae; genus Vicia; species Vicia villosa. The sequence goes on along the minus strand of NC_081181.1, from coordinate 112,217,615 downwards.
TAATTTAGATAAATAAATTAGGATTAATGATTAAATAATTTAGGTTTAATTTTAGGTTTTAATAATAATTAGTAATTTTAGGTTTTATCATTCACCTTTGCCCTTAACCCTAAAAAAGTCACGCATTTCGGTAGGTGTCGTCCATTAACTTTTGCTAACCTTTTTTATCTAATACTACAATAAGATTTGATTTAAAATCAGGGTTCGCCCTTTTCAAAAAAAAACCTTTCCCTTTTTAATTTGTATTTGTTTCCCTCTTATTTTTCTGCCTAATATTCATTTTACCTTTTGCCTTGCCTTTATTTATTCTATTAACCTGGTTAACTTGTTCCCCCATTTGGGGTTAGCCTTTATTATATTTTGCCTAATTTTATATCTGCCCCAAAGTCTTGTAATGGCTTATTGTATTCCTTCAATATTTTACCTCTATTTCCTTGCAGGTGTTTATTATAATAGTTCAGGTTTATAATTCTTACCTTTATTTTTCTGCCCACAGGTATTTATTGTAATACCGTAGAAATTTATTTTCTGCCTTTAATTTTGCCATAATATTAATTGTTGTGGTTAGTAATCCTAGGGAGTGCAAGCCTGTTAATTGAATTAGCATCTCTAATTTACAAGATAAATATTTGAATTTAACCACGTGATTGTGCCACACATACACCTTTAGGGTAACCCTTCTTGTTGCTTGTTGCCTGTTGCCTGTTGCCTTTTAATTATGATCCTAAAATAGTCAAGTCCCTCGATTCCGAGGATACCTAAAGCAAATTTTACACTTAGTTCATTAAAATCATCATAAAAATTTTGTCCCTCGATGTTGCCTCAGTAAATGATGATTTTTCCCCATTGCTGAGGTATCCTCGCCTGTTGCCTAAAAATGACTATTATATCCTTCCCTTAGACTACCTTCCCTCTCTATGGCAGGGTCAGTCTTATGGCGAACAATAACTCTGATGACCCTTTACATCCAATAAAAGGACTTCCTGCCCTCCTATGGTATGGATAGCCCTGAAAAGCTAAAAGAATAAATTTTAAAACTTAGGGTAGTTGCTACTAATTGCTTGCTCTAAAATTCAAATTACTTTTCACACCTCCTTTTCAAAATGATTTCCAAAAGGCTACGCTTATTTACAAGCTAAAGTCCTTATTAAAAAATCTTTTCTGAACACACACGACACTTCAAACATTTCAAAGAATTCAAAAGTAAGCTAAGAAATTAAGAGCCCATGGATAACCATGGATACAAAGGGTGCTTTAAACCTTCCCTTTGTATAACCTACCCCCCGAACTCAAAATCTCTTTAAAATGTCTTTTTCTGTTCTTTTAGCCTTTCTATAAATTGGATAAAATAAAAGTCGGTGGTGACTCTTGCTCACCGCAACATTGCTTGCTTAAATATAAAAAGTCAGTTCACCATATTAAGTCAATTAATCATCCATGCAAATTAATCCAAATCAAGTCTAAAACAACAAAATCAAAATAGAGCAATTCATCTCTTAAGTAGCGTTCCCCAGTGTTACAATAAGAGCATGACCGACACGACTCATGGATGAACTCTAAGAGCTATCCTCACCAAACCAGCTAAGTCGCTACTCCTCAATCTAAAAAACAACATGTAAGGGTGAGTCTCATTCACAATTAACGAGTATTATATAGTCGTAAGCAATAAAACATCATGAAATTATTAATCACTCAACCTACATGCATACGATCATTCCAATACTTCACATTCATCAAACATATCAAGATACATCCTCAATCACAACACAATTCATTCAAGTCATAACATCTTATAATGCATATGAATGAACTGACACTAATGCATCTGGTACCAAATCATGAGTTGAACCCATCCAACTGATCTACTCATCATCAAGATACAGTCCACCGACACAAATTCCGCACAATGGGAGTTATGTCCTACAAAGAATCCACTCATCATCGGGATATATCATCTACTGCAAATGATTCATGAATGAATGCAAACATATCACATACTTATATCATCATCAGTATGATGCTTAACATCGTCTATTTTCATCTCATCCACATCGTAAGTATGTACATGTCTAAGCATCATTCAATCATTCACACATATTCACCACAATCGTCATATTAATATTAATCACATATTAATACAATCACAACTCATCAAACCATCACACTAACACATGGTCATATATATAAACACATTTATACATATACAATATTTCAATCCACCAAAGCAATTTAATCGAGTTTTTAAATTAAATTCGTCCACCGCCAATTTTATCATTTTATCATGTAAAACATCTAATTAGCTTCGTAACGCCCAAAACGGCACATAAATCGGACAAACGGATTAAAAGTTATGACCTTCGGAATATGTTTCAAAAATTGCATGTTGTGCGTCGACGCATAGCCTCATTCAGGTCGACACATAGAACTCTTACCACTCTCGGTTAAGCGTACGCTGACACTATAGGTCGACGCAAATTCCTGAATGTGTCAACGCAACTGACACTCAGGTCGACGCATGCTGCGTTTTATGCAGAATTTCGCTAAGATTCTGACATCTTTCCCCTCTCAATTTCAGTCCAATCACACCATAATCATACCCACATCAAAAAATTGTCAAATGACATAATATACTACAATTATAACACATTTTAGAGGTCATCTAACATCAAAATATTCATCAATTCATCAATTTATCAATTCATCGGTTCATCAAAACCTAACATTCCTACTCATTCATCATACATCTAATTAACCCAACTAATAATCCTAAACAATTATATCACTATCGATTACATAATAATCATTAACTGAAATGAATCCCCCCTTACCTTAGTTTTGATATTCTGTCATCCCCTTTCCAAAGCTCTTCAGTTCTTCACGTTCTTTCTTTTCTCCCAAATGCTACAATCCCTCTTTTCACAATATTCGTTCTATTTTATGAAAAATAGAATAATTGTGGTTAGTGGGCTTAGTAAGTTAACACCTCCTACTTACTAACCATAACGCAAGCCCAATAACTATATTTTCCAATATTTCTCAATAATCCTCACAATATCACTTATTCAAATTAAATAATTTATCCTCATTTAAATTAAATAATAAGAAATAATTATGGGGTGTTACAACTCTCCCCCACTAAAAGAGTTTTCGTCCTCGAAAACATACCTCAGGTAAAAAAGTTCTAGATAGGAATCCTTCATCTGAGTTTCCAACTCCCAGGTAACATTCCCATCAGCTGGTCCTCCCCAAGCCACTCTGACCATAGCTATCTCTTTACCACGTAACTACTTCAGCTTTCGATCTTCAATCCTCACAGGTAAATTCTCAATAGTTAAGTTATCTTTCACCTGTAGGTCATCTATCTGGATCACATGAGACGGATCTGCGACGTATTTCCTTAATTGAGACACATGAAATCCATCATGCAAATTCCCAAGCATCGGCGGTAAAGCAATGCGATAAGCAACTTCTCCTACTCTTTTTTAGAAATATGAAACGGTCCAATAAAACAGAGAGTCAATTTATTTGACCTCAAAGCCCGACCAAAACCTGTCATAGGAGTAACGCTCATAAACACATGGTCTCCCTCTTGAAACTCAAATGTCTTTCTCCTCTTATTGTGGTAACTCTTCTAACGACTCTAATAAGCTTTCATCTTCTCTTGAATCATCTTTATCTTCTCCATAGTTTGTTGTACAATTTCTGGTCCGATTACCGCACTCTCACCATATTCGTACCAACACAACGGTGTTCTACACCTTCTTCCATACAAAGCCTCAAACGGAGCCATACCAATGCTCGAATGAAAACTGTTGTTGTAGGTAAACTCAATCAAAGGCAGATAGCTATCCCAAGCACCTCCTTTTTCTAGCACACAAGCACGTAACAAATCCTCCAATGATTGAATCGTCCTCTCAGTTTGTCCATCTGTCTGTGGATGATAAGCAGAACTCAATCTAAGCTTAGTACCCAAAGCCTTCTACAAACCTTCCCAGAACTTTGACGCAAATCTTGGATCTCTGTCAGACACGATATTCGAAGGAATACCATACGGACTAACTATCCTCTCAGTATACAATTGATCCAGCTTCTTCATCGAATAATCCATTCTTAATGGTATAAAATGTGTAGACTTTGTCAACCTGTCCACAACAACCCAGATAGCTTCACAATTCTTAACAGTTCTTGGAAAACCAGAAACAAAATCCATTGATATGGTATCCCACTTCCACTTAGGAATAAAAATCGGTTGCATATACCCATATGGCTTCTAATGCTCAATTTTCGACTTCTGACATGTCAAACAAGAGTACACAAACTCAACAATTTCTTTCTTCATTCCAGGCCACCAAAACAGCTTTTTCAGATCATGATACATCTTGGTAGCGCCAGGATGAATACTTAATCCACTACGGTGTCCTTCTTCCAGGATATTCTTTCGAAGCGCAACAACATCAGGAACACAAACTCGATCGCCAAGCCTCAATATACCATTCTCGTCAATTTTGAATTCATCGCCTTTTCCTTGGTTAATTAAAGTCATCTTATCAATCAACTCAACATCAATTTTATGACCTTCTCTAATCTCTTCAAGAATACCACTAGTCAGCTTTAGCATACCCAGTTTAACACTATTAGGAGTTTCTTCGCATACCAAACTCAAGTCTCTGAATTGTTCAATTATGTCCAATTCTTTCACCATTAGCATAGACATGTGCAAAGACTTCCTACTCAACGCATCAGCAACAACGTTTTCCTTTCCAGGATGGTAATTCAAACCAAAACCATAATCCTTAAGAAATTCTAACTCCTCTGTCTCATATTAAGCTCTTTCTGATTGAAGAGATACTTTAGACTCTTATGATCACTGAACACTTCGAATCTCGAACCATACAAATAATGCCTCCACAACATCAAAACAAAAACCACCGCGACTAACTCTAAATCATGAGTCTGGTAGTTCTTTTCATGCACTTTGAGTTGTCTCGACGCATAAGCTACCACTTGTTGATTCTGCATTAATACGCCACCTAAACCCATCAACGATGCGTCACAATATACCACAAATGATTCTGTCGGATTCGAAAAAATCAAGATAGGAGCACTTGTCAATCTCTTCTTCAATTATTGGAATCCTTCTTCACATTTCGCATCCCAAATAAAAGCCTGACCCTTCCTGTTCAATTTAGTTAGCGGCAATGCTAACTTCGAAAATCCTTCGATAAACTTTCGGTAGTAACCTGCAAGACCAAGAAAACTATGAATTTCCGACACTGATTTCTGAGCTTCCCACTGAGACACTACTTCTATCTTCGTAGGATCAACAGCAATACCATTCTTATAAAACACGTGCCCAAGGAAACTAACTTCATCAAACCAAAACTCATACTTCGACAGTTGACAAAAAGTTTCTTCTCTTTCAATAACTCTAACACCGTTCTGAGATGTTCCACATGCTCTTCGTCATTCTTAGAATATATCAAAATATTGTCTATGAACACCACCACGAGCTTATCAATATAAGGATGGAATATCCTATTCATATACTGATAAGTGCCAAATTGTAGTTATTTTGTGAATAGTTTTGCGGCACTTATTTTCTGTTTTTCCTCAATTTAGACGCGTTTTAGTGTATATTACATGCAATATGTAGCTTTTGTGTTTAATCGAGCTTTTGATTCATTTATGTGGAGATTAATAGTTTTTCATTCATTTTGTAGGTATTTGAGCATTTATTGGAGCATTGAACAATAAAGCTTCAAGGGTGCAATTTTGGATCAATAAAAGAGTGGCCATTAGAAGAAGCAAATGAAAAATAAAGTGCAGACCAGTGTGAGTCTCCCGGCGGAGCAATTGGCTTGCCGGGCAAGCGTGGAGAATAAATGCCAAGTTTGTGCCTTGGGGTCGCCTCATGGTCGTCGGGCGGAAGAAGAAGGTGTCGTCGGGCAAAGTATTTCGTTCGCCGGGCGAAAGAAGATATTTTTGCCAACTTGTTGACGTGGCGCAAGCTGTTTGGCCAGGAATAAAGGTTTCTCCGGACGGAGGAATTAGCTCTTTGGGCGGAAGTCGCGTAGCATAATTTGTATATAGTTTCATTTTAGAACATTTTAGGTTTTGTGTGGTTAGTTTTGGGGATTTTTGTGCTCCCATGCCAATTTCACCCATTTTTCTTTAGGATTAGCTTAGATAACAACTTTGGGTCTTGCATTCGGTGATACGGAGGTGGATTGCTCATCAACCGGCGCTGACAAAACAGGAATATTTGTGGTTTATCTCTATTTCTCTATATGTATTTCTTTTAGTTGGGTTTTGTATGTATATTTACTTTGAACTCATGTATATTTGTCGCCCATGGTGTTATATAAAGGTGGCTTTACAAATCTTTGTTGATTATAGTCTTAGCTTTTTGCTCTGAGCTAGAGATCTATGTTATTTTAGAGATAGACTTCTTGAATTCTTATCTAGGATGATTATCTGTTAGTTTTTGAATTTTAGAGATAGATTTAGAGATAACAATCATTATGGGTGTCGAAGCTTAATGCTTTCGTGTTAGTTGTATTAGTTGAGAGATCGTCGATACGATTGATATGGATGTCTGCTGTGTTGTTGAGATGTGCTGAGAGATCGTCTTCGAGATGATATAGTAGTTCTCTCTACATTGGGTTAGAAAAGACTTAGGGTGTGAGCGATGCCAGATGACATTGAGGAGTATTGAAGGTTGAGTGTAACTAGTCGATAAGTTTAAGTTTTTGAGAAGTAGATTATATACCAGGCTTGATAAGTCTCTTCTTTCTGAAAAATGAATTCTTTTTGTGTTGATATTTACTTTTATGTTTTTAATTCTTTAACTATTCAATCCAAACTCATAACTGCGGAAACTGTTGAATAGCAGTTCAATATCACTAATCTCTATCGACACGATAATTTCCCGGATAAATATTTCCAAAACTTTTTTTGCTTGCTGCTTTATCGCCACAAAAAAATGGCTCTGTTGCCGGGGATTGGTGTTTTATTGAATTTGCATTGTAATAGTTTCTAAAGTGTTGAGTTTTGTATATATCGCACATATTTTATATTCTCACTTGTTTATATTGATACTTGTATATGTTTACTATACTTGTAAATTTGTTATAGTATTGTTTGTTTCCTTTCAGGTTTGCTTGTGTGTGGTTAGGAATAGTCAGGCGGAAGTAACTTGAAGGAACTTTCTTAAATAACAGGCGTCAAGCTTACAACGTAAAACAAGCATGTTTATTCTTTTTATTTTGTGTTTAGTTTAGGTAGTGTGATGCAATTGTCTAAAAACATTTATATCGGACCGGTTCTTAAATTTCAAATCTTCAGTTTAAATTTGTTTAGAGAATTTCATATGCTCTTTTAGTTTTTGTATATTAATAGTTGTGTGTTTGTCTTTGAGCTTGTTTTGAGTAGCTTGAGGAATTTGAGGTGATTTTCCAAGTTTGATCGTTTCTACTTGCGAGTGTATGGTAATGATTTTGTTAAAGTTTTGTACACGTTCGAGGTATGTGTTTATCGCTTTCTAGACTTTAGCATATTCATAATACTTAGCCTTTTTACAACTTTTATGCCATTCATTATTTTGTATACTTGTTTGTTTGTGAATCACTTTAGTTCCTACCCTTTTTGTGAGGTAGCTTTCCATTGTTTACACATGCTGGATGAAGGATAGAAAAACACTTAGAAAGGGGGGGTTTGAATAAGTGTAGTCTTAAAAACGTGAACGATAAAAATAAATTGCACAGTTATTTTTATCCTGGTTCGTTGTTAACTAAACTACTCTAGTCCACCCCCACGGAGTGATTTACCTCACCTGAGGATTTAATCCACTAATCGCACGGATTACAATGGTTTTCCACTTAGTCCGCAACTAAGACTTCTAGAGTATTCTGATCACAACTTGATCACTCCAGGAACAACTGCTTAGATACCCTCTAAGACTTTCTAGAGTGTCCTGATCAACACGATCACTCTAGTTACAACTGCTTAGATAACCTCTAAGACTTCCTAGAGTATTCTGATCAACACGATCACTCTAGTTCCTTACAACTTAATGTAATCAATTAAGAGTATTACAAATGCTTCTGAAAAAGCTATAATCACAACTGTGATATTTCTCTTAACGTTTAAGCTTAATCTCACTAATATACTACAACAACAATGTAGTGAGCTTTGATGAAGATGAAGTTTCTGAGTGTTGATTTGAACAGCGTTTCAGCAAGTTAATATTCACAGAATTGTTCAGAGATGTTAACCTTGCTTCTCATCAGAACTTCATACTTATAGGCGTTTGAGAAGATGACCGTTGGATGCATTTAATGCTTTGCGTGTTCCGTACAACATTGCATTTAATGTTTCACGCTTTTGTCAACTACCTCGAGCCTTGTTCACGCTGTGTCTACTGACGTTGCCTTTAATAGCTTCCAACGTTCCTTTTGTCAGTCAGCGTAGCCTGCCACTTGTACTTTCTTCTGATCTGATGTTTGAATATAATATTTGAATATCATCAGAGTCAAACAGCTTGGTGCATAGCATCTTCTTGTCTTCTGACCTTGAAGTGCTTCTGAGCGTGATACCATGAGAACTTCAGTGCTTCTGCTTCTGATCTCAAGTTCTTCTGATGCTTCCATAGACCCATGTTCTGATTCTGCCTTGACCATCTTCTGATGTCTTGCCAGACCATGTTCTGATGTTGCATGCTGAACCTTCTGAGACAAAGCTTCTGAGCGCTGATTTGTGCATACTCTTTATATATTTCCTGAAAGGGAAATTGCAATGTATTAGAGTACCACATTATCTCACACAAAATTCATATCCTTGTTATCATCAAAACTAAGAATATTGATCAGAACAAATCTTGTTCTAACAATCTCCCCCTTTTTGATGATGACAAAAACATATATAAATGATATGAATTTGCGATCAGAAAGAGCAGCTGGCTAAAGACAAATTACACAGCTATAGCATAAGCATGTGAATATGTCTCCCCCTGAGATTAACAATCTCCCCCCTGAAATGAATAATCTCCCCCTGAAATAAATACTCGAAGAACTTTAATAATAAAAAGACTTCCCTGATTATTTCGGTAGAGACGATCACATAAGCTTCTGTCTTTTGATAATTCATAGCTTCTGACTTCTGCTTCCATTGGACAGCTTCAGAACTTGAATTTCTTTAGATCCCTAGAACACTCACAGCTTGTGATTCTTGCTTCCATTTAGGACAGCTTCAGAACTTGAATTTCTTTGACCTTCAGAACATTCACAGCTTCTGATTTCTGCTTCCATTTAGGACAGCTTCAGAACTTGAATTTCTGGATCTTTAGAACATTCACAGCTTCTGATTTCTGCTTCCCTCGGATAGCTTTAGAGCTTTGAATTTCTTCTTACATCACTTCATGCTAGATTGTATCAGAACATTGTTGAATGTACCAGAGCATCATCAGAGCATCTCTACATCCTGAAATGTTACAGAACAAAACTAAACGACAAAAGTCAGCATGAATGAGTTAGAACATAAAATGTGTATCAGAACACAAAATATGTATCAGAGCCATATAGGCCATATAGAATATATCAGATCCAATAGACAATGTATCAGAGCAAATAGACAATGATTTGAATCATATTCTATTATCAGAATTTCTGATCATTCTTCCTTCTTGCTTCTGATTCTGAAGCTTCCTAGCACTCAACTTGCTTCAAGAATCCAAGAGCTTGATTCATTTTGTTGCTTCTTATGTTGATCTTGAATCTTTGATTCCTGCAACAACACAACTTAAAAACATAGAACTTTGCAAGTTCTGTTAGTAAATGTGGAGCCTTTTTACTCAGTAACTGATAATATTAATCAGATCATTTATCATATATTTTCTCCCCCTTTTTGTCATAACATCAAAAAGCATAAAAGATTCAGATGTAAAGCAAGAGACAAAAGGAAAGAAACATAAATAACTTTTCATTGATTTCAACAAGAAGGATTACAAAAAAAAATGTATGCAGAAAACAGATGCAACAAGGAAAGAAAACTACAAAGACCAAAGGACTAAGACCCTAGCCTACGCAAAATCCGCGCCAGAACATCATGAATCCCGTCAGTGCTTGTAGCTTGCCTTGCCATGAAAGAGCGAAACTCAGCATTAGCTGCTTCTTGCGCGTCCAAACGAGAAGCCAGCATAGCTTGATTCTGATGAAGATCTTCCAAGGTCTCCATCAGAGCTGAGGTTTCACCAGAAGAAGAGGCACCAGAATTTCTGCCAAAATGGACAGCAATCTCAGCAGGGCGATCTTCTGGAAGGTCTTCAGCTTGTGCATCTTCCATCTCCACATCTGAGTCTGACTCAGAAGTAGCCTTAGCATATTCTGGTTCAGACAGCTCGGAAGTTCCAACTTCCAAAGCTTGAAGAATAGCTGCTAGGTTTGTTGGAGGAGTAGGACCAGCAACTTCAACAGGATAAACCACTACTGGAAAGACCATGTGAGGTGCCTTTTCAGAAGGGTTCATTCTGAACCAGTTAAACAGCCACTGAAAATCTCCAGTCAGCACAGGATACCATGGTCTCCACACCACGATGTCTCTGCAGGGATTTTCTTCTTCCAACTCATTTGCAGGTATCCTCTCTTCAAGAACTCTTCTGTTCCTGATGAGATGGTGATAGCTGCTTTCACCAACTTCCAACCGAAGACCACGAACACCAGGTGCTTCAGACATGATCCTTCTCTGAATGTCTGTAGCCCTAACCAGAAAATCCTGACGAAAGGTATCCCAAAGGTTGCATGTAGCATACTCATCCAGATGGTTGAGATGAGCAGCACCCAGAATCTCCAACCAGATATTTACATCAGAATGTAAAACCTCTAGAAAAGATTGAGTGGTTGGTGTTTGAGGGTTAATGGTGAATCTGGAGTCAGGAAACACAAAGCTGTATGGGTTAGGTGTTCTGGTGGGAAAAGGGTGTGAGAGAGATGAGGAGATATCTGTGTGATGGATTGAAGGAGAGGAGATATCTGATGGTGAAGATGGTGGTTCCAGAGAGGTAAAAGAAGAGGAAGATGTGTTGGAGGTTTGTGAAGAGGGAGGTGATACAGGACTGCCATCAGGGGGTTGATACACACGTCTAGAGTAGTTTCGAGTCATCATAGCTTCAAAGGGGTTCACCTTGACAGGATCGTAGGTGATCTTTACTTTCTTTGGTTTGATTTCTGGTTCATCAGTTGCCTTTCTCTTTTGTTTACGATCAGATTCTTGATTTTGAGTACTTGACGAAGGATTCATGATGAAGTTGCAGAAAATGAAAACCGCTAGGGTTTAAAATATGAATGCAAAGAGAGAAAGATAAAAAGAAACTGAATACAAGAGAGAGAGAGAGAGAGAGAGAGGAAATATATATAAGAGGGAAAAGAAACATTTGAAGAAAATAAAACGAAAAAGAATAAACGGAAAAGAAATAATAAAAAAAACTGAAATGATGGATAGCATTTAATGTTACGTGACAGAGGAGAGATAATAATGACAAAGGAAGTGATTAGCACAATTACCTAAGTAGACGTCCCCTCAACTGCACGCATGCTTGTCCAGAAATGGTGAACACGTGTTTACCACCTGGATAGCCAGTTACAGCTGTTTTGCTTTAAAAGAGATTCTGAATCAACTTAGACAATGAAACGTTAGTAATAACTGAATCACAATTTCTAATTGATTTCAATCAGAACTTCTTGTTGACTATAACCCTGAGCAACCAGTCTGGCTTTGTTTCTTACCACTTCACCTTTCTCACTTAGCTTGTTTCTGAAAACCCACTTAGTACCGATGATGTTAAATCCTTTTGGTCTAGGAACGAAGTCCCATACATCATTCCTTGTAAACTGATTTAGTTCTTCTTGCATGGCAATTATCCAGTCTGGATCTTCTAGAGCTTGATCAACAGAAGTTGGCTCGATCAAAGAAACAAGACCTAATTGACATTCTGCATTGTTCTTAAGGAATGCCCTTGTTCTGATGGGATCATCTTTCTTCCCAAGGATCACATCTTCTGAATGAGCTGAGGCAAGTCTAGGTGATCTTCTGATTGTTGGTTCTTCAGAAATTCTCAGATTCTCTAAAGATGCAGCAACTTGATCTTCTAATCCATTGCTTCTGAGACTGCCAGCTTCTGCAGCTTTGCTTCTTGATTCCTCAACTTCTGATATATCAATATCAAAATCTACAAAATTCTCAAACTGCTTTGGTTTTTCAAGACCAAGCTTATCATCAAACCTGATATTGATTGATTCTTCTACAACCAATGTTTCAGTATTGTATACTCTGTAGCCTTTTGAGCGTTCAGAATATCCAAGAAGGAAACACTTTTGTGCTTTAGAATCAAACTTACCAAGATGATCTTTAGTATTCAGAATAAAACATATACATCCAAAAGGATGGAAATATGAAATGTTGGGCTTTCTGTTCTTCCACAATTCATAAGGAGTCTTATTTAGAATTGGTCTGAAAGAGATTCTATTCTGAATATAGCATGCAGTGTTAATTGCTTCTGCCCGGAAATGCTTAGCCATATTGGTTTCATTGATCATGGTTCTGGCCATTTCTTGTAGAGTCCTATTCTTTCGCTCTACAACTCCATTTTGCTGTGGAGTTCTAGGGCAAGAGAAATCATGGGCAATACCATTTTCTTTGAAGAACTCCTCAAAGAATCTGTTCTCAAATTCGCCACCATGATCACTTCTGACCTTTATGATTTTACATTCTTTCTCAGATTGAATCTGAGTGCAGAATTCAAAGAACACTGAATGAGACTCATCCTTGTGTTTCAAGAACTTTACCCATGTCCAGCGGCTATAATCATCAACGATGACTAATCCATATTTCTTCCCTCTGACAGATGCTGTTTTGACTGGGCCAAACAGATCAATGTGTAAGAGTTCTAATGGCCTTGAGGAAGAAACAACATTCTTAGACTTGAATGCAGGTCTGGAGAACTTTCCCTTCTGACATGCTTCACAAAGAGCATCTGATTTGTATTTCAGATTTGGGAGTCCTCTGACCAGATTTAGTTTGTTAATCTGAGAAATCTTTCTCAAACTAGCATGTCCTAATCTTCTGTGCCAGACCCATTGCTCTTCAGAAACAGACATAAGACAAGTCACCTTCTGATTCTTAAGATCCTGAAGATCTGTTTTATAAACGTTGTTCTTTCTCTTGCCTGTAAATAGGATTGAGCCATCCTTCTGACTTACAGCCTTGCAAGACTTTTGATTAAAGATTATGTCATAACCATTGTCACTTAATTGACTTATGGACAATAAGTTATGCGTTAATCCTTCTACAAGAAGTACATTAGTTATGGAAGGAGAGTTACCAAACTTTATAGTTCCAGAGCCAATGATTTTGCCCTTCTGATCTCCTCCAAACTTGACTTCACCACCTGGTTTAAGCACCAGGTCTTGGAATGTAGACCTTCTTCCCGTCATGTGTCGCGAGCACCCAGAGTCCAGGTACCATGACATTTTGCTGTTTGTCCTCTTTTCCGCCAAGGATATCTGCAACAGAAATTATCTTCTCCTTAGGTACCCATAATTTCTTGGATCCTATTTTGTTAGTTCTCCTCAAGTTCTGATTGAACTTGGGTTTAGCAAAATATTTAACAGGAGGAACAGTATGATACTTCTTATTCTGAGTTTCATAATATTTCTTAGGTTGTGTCACATGCTTCTTGGTGTGTGTTATGTGAAAGCTTTGTGCATGTGATGTGTGCTTAATATCATGGGAGTGGCCAAATTTAAATTGGTTATACAGAGGCTTGTATGATATTTTCATATCATCCACAGATTCAAGCTTGTATGGGATTTCACCCTCATAACCAATGCCAACTCTATTGTTCCCAGACACAGCATATATCATAGAAGCTAGTTGACTTCTGCCAATACTTCTAGATAAAAAATTTCTGAAGCTTAAGTCATATTCTTTCAGAATATGATTCATGCTAGGAATGGCTTTTTCTGTTTCAGAAGGAGATCCACTATTTTTGGATAAATTTAAAACTTTTTCCTTCTGTTCAGAATTTTCCAATTCCAGCTTCTTAGTTTCAAATTCAAATTGCTTCTTCAGCTTTTTGTATTTGATACTAAGATGAGCTTTGAGTTCCAGAAGTTCTGTTAAACTGGAAACTAACTCTTTTCTAGATAGTTCAGAAAATACCTCTTTAGAATCTGATTCTGATGTAGATTCTGATCCGTCATCTTCTGTCGCCATCAGCGCACAGTTAGCCTGCTCATCTTCCGAGTCTGATTCATCTTCTAACTCATCCCAGGTTGCCATAAGACTTTTCTTCTTATGAAACTTCTTCTTGGGATTTTCCTTCTGAAGTTTTGGACATTCATTCTTATAGTGTCCAAGCTCATTGCATTCATAGCACATGACCTTCTTCTTGTCAAATCTTCTGTCATCAGAAGATTCTCCACGTTCAAATCTCTTTGAACTTCTGAAGCCTCTGAACTTCCTTTGCTTGCTCTTCCAGAGTTGGTTTACCCTTCTGGAGATCATGGACAGTTCATCTTCTTCTTCAGATTCTGATTCTTCAGGATCTTCTTCTCTAGCCTGAAAAGCGTTAGTGCATTTTTTAATATTAGATTTTAATGCAATAGACTTACCTTTCTTTTGAGGCTCATTTGCGTCCAGCTCAATTTCATGGCTTCTCAAGGCACTGATAAGCTCTTCCAAAGAAACTTCATTCAGATTCTTTGCAATCTTGAATGCAGTCACCATTGGACCCCATCTTCTGGGTAAGCTTCTGATAATCTTCTTTACATGATCAGCCTTGGTGTAACCTTTATCCAGAACTCTCAATCCAGCAGTCAGAGTTTGAAATCTTGAAAACATCTTCTCAATGTCTTCATCTTCCTCCATCTTGAAGGCTTCATACTTATGGATTAGAGCAAGAGCTTTAGTCTCTTTGACTTGAGCATTTCCCTCATGGGTCATTTTCAATGACTCATATATATCATAGGCAGTTTCCCTGTTAGATATCTTCTCATACTCAGCATGAGAGATAGCATTCAGCAAAACAGTCCTACATTTATGATGATTCTTGAAAAGCTTCTTTTGATCATCATCCATTTCTTGCCTTGTAAGCTTTACGCCACTAGCATTTACTGGATGTTTGTAGCCATCCATCAGAAGATCCCATAGATCAGCATCTAGACCAAGAAAGTAACTTTCCAGTTTATCTTTCCAGTATTCAAAATTTTCAACATCAAATACTGGTGGTCTAGTATAACCATTGTTACCATTTCCGTTGTATTGCTCAGCAGAGCCAGATGTAGATGTGTGTTCATCACCAGCCATCTTTTACTGAAGCGTTTTTCTCTTCCTGAATCTTTTCTAAACACGGTTAAGTGCTTGCACCTTAGAACCGACGCTCTGATGCCAATTGAAGGATAGAAAAACACTTAGAAAGGGGGGGTTTGAATAAGTGTAGTCTTAAAAACGTGAACGATAAAAATAAATTGCACAGTTATTTTTATCCTGGTTCGTTGTTAACTAAACTACTCCAGTCCACCCCCACGGAGTGATTTACCTCACCTGAGGATTTAATCCACTAATCGCACGGATTACAATGGTTTTCCACTTAGTCCGCAACTAAGTCTTCTAGAGTATTCTGATCACAACTTGATCACTCCAGGAACAACTGCTTAGATACCCTCTAAGACTTTCTAGAGTGTCCTGATCAACACGATCACTCTAGTTACAACTGCTTAGATAACCTCTAAGACTTCCTAGAGTATTCTGATCAACACGATCACTCTAGTTCCTTACAACTTAATGTAATCAATTAAGAGTATTACAAATGCTTCGGAAAAAGCTATAATCACAACTGTGATATTTCTCTTAACGTTTAAGCTTAATCTCACTAATATATTACAAGAGCAATGTAGTGAGCTTTGATGAAGATGAAGTTTCTGAGCTTTGATTTGAACAACATTTCAGCAAGTTAATATTCACAAAATTGTTCAGAGATGTTAACCTTGCTTCTCATCAGAACTTCATACTTATAGGCGTTTGAGAAGATGACCGTTGGATGCATTTAATGCTTTGCGTGTTCCGTACAGCATTGCATTTAATATTTCACGCTTTTGTCAACTACCTCGAGCCTTGTTCACGCTGTGTCTACTAACGTTGCCTTTAATAGCTTCCAACGTTCCTTTTGTCAGTCAGCGTAGCCTGCCACTTGTACTTTCTTCTGATCTGATGTTTGAATATAATATTTGAATATCATCAGAGTCAAACAGCTTGGTGCATAGCATCTTCTTGTCTTCTGACCTTGAAGTGCTTCTGAGCGTGATACCATGAGAACTTCAGTGCTTCTGCTTCTGATTTCAAGTTCTTCTGATGCTTCCATCGACCCATGTTCTGATTCTGCCTTGACCATCTTCTGATGTCTTGCCAGACCATGTTCTGATGTTGCATGCTGAACCTTCTGAGACAAAGCTTCTGAGCGCTGATTTGTGCATACTCTTTATATATTTCCTGAAAGGGAAATTGAAATGTATTAGAGTACCACATTATCTCACACAAAATTCATATCCTTTTTATCATCAAAACTAAGAATATTGATCAGAACAAATCTTGTTCTAACACTGGAGACCACAATTCTTGTTTTAACTGGATTTTATTATGCTTAATATTTTTTGTGTGTTGATTGTATAATTGCATGAAAGTGATCAAGGAATTTTTGTTCCATTTTGAGCACAACTACCTTGGCCAAATAGTCAATTTACCTTGTGAGTGTATGATCATTAGTAACCCCTTTGAGCCTTTTGTTAACATCCATGTTAGTTTTGAACTTAATGCTTGTCTATGAGTGTTTGGTTTTCCTTTTTTTATGGATGTTGATTTCTTTTTTCTTGAACCCTCAACTTTGTGTTGTCGTATGAATTTTTACCTTGCCTTAGAAAGTAGGGAGTGTTCATATTATGATGTTGTTGAATTCAAGTTGGGGAGAGAATGGTTGTGCACTTATCGGTTAGATTACTATGAGGTTGAAAGAAAAGAAAATGAAAAGTGAAAAAAGAAGTGAAAAGAAAAAGAAAGAAAAAAGAGAACAGTTTTGAAAGAAAAACAAAACAAAAAGAGTATGGAATAATGTTATGTTAATAAGTAGGTGATTGGTTTGAGAAATTTGGGATTATGAAGAAGATTGATTGAAATTTTGTGTTTGAACTTTTGTGAAATGATCACTCCCTTAGGTTTGAGCAAGTTTTTGTTTCGATTAGCCTTAGGAATTATCCCTTGTTTGTTCACCCGACCACATTACAACTTTGAAAAGTCCTTGTGATTCTTGGTTTTATGTTTTCAACATGATTTTTGAATGGTTGCATAATTTAGTTTTTTGTTTGCAAGATTGTTGGATGAGTGAAAATACCCCACTTTTGTGTTTTTCATCTATTGATGATTGTGTGCTAGGTCTGATTCTTTTTTGAACTAGTGTTGTTTTAGGATGTTTGGCATATTCTTTGTATTTAGCATTTGTGTCATGTTTATGTTATCGTCGTAGTTTAGTGGTAGGTATTTACTTTGTGTGTACTGTTTTGCATTTAAGCCATACATTTGTTTCCGTTTTTCAAAACTTATTGATTCATGATTTTTGGATTTTTGTGTTTGTTTCCTCGAGTTAGTTGATTCTTGTTTAGGGACAAACTAGTTTAAGTTGGGGAGAGTTTGATAAGTGGCAAATTGTAGTTATTTTGTGTATAGTTTTGCGGCACTTATTTTCTCTTTTTCCTCAATTTAGATGCGTTTTAGTGTATATTACATACAATATGTAGCTTTGTGTTTAATCGAGTTTTTGATTCATTTATGTAGAGACTAATAGTTTTTCATTCATTTTGTAGGTATTTGAGCATTTAGTGGAGCATTGAACAATAAATCTTCAAGGGTGTAATTTTGGATCAATAAAAGAGTGACCATTAGAAGAAGCAAATGAAAAATAAAGTGCAGACTGGTGTGAGTCGTCCGGCGGAGCAATTGGCTCGTCGGGCGAGCATGGAGAATAAATGCCAAGTTTCTGCCTTGGGGTCGCCTCATGATCGTCGGGCGGAAGAAGAAGGTGTTGTCGGGCGAAGCATTTCGTTCTCCGGGCGAAAGAAGATATTTTTGCCCACTTGTTGACGTGGCGCAAGCTGTTTGGCCAGGAATAAAGGTTTCTCTGGGCGGAAGTCGCGTAGCTTAATTTGTATATAGTTTCATTTTAGAACATTTTAGGTTTTATGTGGTTGGTTTTGAAGATTTTTGTTCTCCCATGCCAATGTCCGTGGTGAAGAGGTTATGGAACATTGAGTTGAAATCTACAAGGATGACTTTACAATTGGCGGACAAATCCACTACTCATCCTCATGGAGTAGCGGAAGATGTTCTTATCAAAGTTGACAAATTCTTGTTCCCTATTGATTTTGTGGTAATTGATATGGAATAAGATGATATTGCCCCTTTGATTCTTGAAAGACCGTTCATGAAGACCGCTAGAATGATGATAGATATCGATGATGGTCTTATGAAAGTGCAAGTTCAAGATGAAGAGGTGTGCATTAATTTATTTGAGGCCATGAAGCATGCTAAATATGAAAGTGATTGTTTTAGAGTAGATGCTACCGATAAAGAAATAATGGAAGTGAAGAAACAAGTTCATGTGTCTACTCCTCTTGAGAAGGCTCTCACAAATGCTCTCAAAGTCCTCGATGAGGATGCAGAGAAAGAGATTGAGGAATGTTTGAAAGAATTGGAAGCATTATAAGAAATTCCTCCTTTTGAGGATGAAGTTGAAAATTTGAAAAAGAAACTATTTATGAGGAATGCAAACTTGAGTTAAAAATGCAAGCTAGAGGCCGATATGATTTATCCAATTTTGGATAGTGCTCGAAACTAGCCGTTGGTTGGACAGAGATGTATCTCTGGTCGACATAAATATCTTGCAAGCAAGAGGTTATCTATCCTCGACTGAGGAGTAAAGGGACTGCCTTGTTGTAGGTGCAGGGGTGAGCCAGGTTGAGTGTGAAGGATAGAAAAACACTTAGAAACGGGAGGTTTGAATAAGTGTAACTTTAAAAACTCTCAAGATAAAAACAATGAACACAATATTTTTATCCTGGTTCGTTGTTAACGAAACTACTCCAGTCCACCCCCTTAGAGTGATTTACCTCAACTGAGGATTTAATCCACTAATCAATCTTGATTACAATGGTTATCCACTTAGAAAAACTCTAAGTCTTCTAGAGTATACTGATCACACCTTTATCACTCTAGGAAATCAACACTTAGAAACTTCTAAGTCTTCTAGATCTACTGATCTCACTGATCACTCTAGGAACCTTTTACAATCAATGTAAATAAATGTTACAAGAGTTTGAATTGCTTCTTAGAAAGCTATAATCACAACTATGATATTTCTCTTAAGTTCTATGCTTAACACTCACTAAATTTTACAAAGTATGTGAGGTTGAAGATGAAGTTCGTATGATTTGAATTCAGCAGCGTTTCAGTATACTTGCAAGAGTTGTGTTCGCTTTTGATCATAACTTCAATATATATAGGCGTTTGAGAACATGACCATTGAAATGCATTTAATGCGTTGCATGACTGGACAGCTTTGCATTTAATGTTTTCACTGTTTTGTCAACTACCACGAGCCTTGCTTTTCTCTGCTTTTACTGACTTTACCTTTTGTAGCTTCTAACGTTCCTTTTGTCAGTCAGAGATTAGACTTCGTAGCCTGTCATCTAGTACTAACTTCTGATTTAGATTTTGTGAATACAACGTTTGAATAATCAGAATCAGAGTTACAACTTGGTGCAGAGCATCTTCTTGTCCTCTAAGTTTGAAGTGCTTTAGCGCGATACCATAAAAACTTCAGTGCTTCTGCTTCTGATCTCAAGTTCTTCTGATGCTTCATAGACCATGTTTTGATTATGCTTGACCATCTTCTGATGTCTTGCGAGAGCATGTTCTGATGTTGCAATCCAGAATCTTCTAAGTTAGTGCTTGTTAGCGTTGAATTGTGCATACTCCTTATATATATTTCCTGAAATGGAAAATGCATATGATTAGAGTACCATATTGTATTATACAAAATCCATATACATTATTATCATCAAAACATGAATATTGATCAGAAAAAATCTTGTTCTAACAATATCCCCCTTTTTGATGATGACAAAAACATATATAATTGATATGAATTTGCAATCAGAATATCAGATGACAAAAGACAATTTCACAGATATAGCATAAGCATATAATTAGAGTGTGTGAATATGTCTCCCCCTGAGATTAACAATCTCCCCCTGAAATAAATACTAGAAGAATTTATAAATAAAATACTTCCCTGAGTATTTTTCATTTCAGCAGAGACTTTCACTTTGCCTAGAACTTCGGAATATTCAGAGCTGCTGCTTCTTGCTTCCATAGGACAACTTCAGAGCTCTGAATTTCTTCTTAGTTGTCATAGCATGCTTGATTGAATCAGAACATTCATAAATGTATTAGAGCATTATCAGAGCATCTTTACATCCTGAAATGTTTCAAAACATACTAGACAAAAAATATCAGAACATGAATGTATCAGAGCATTCTTGATAGCTATCATGTATCAGAGCATTCTTAATGAATAGCATCTATCAAAGCATATTCTCAACCGAGAACATCGGACCATTCTACGAATGAGTATCAGAACATTCTTCTTCTTGCTTCTGATCTTGAAGCTTCACAGCACTAAGCTTGCTTCAATTTTCCAAGAACATGCTTCTTTATAGAATTGCCTTTCCTCATTTATTTGCTTCTCATGTTGAGCTTTTTCAGAATATCTTCAATCCTACAAAAAACTTACAAACATAGAACTTGCAAATTAATGTTAGGAATGTTGAGACTTAATCCCAGCAACTGATAATATAAATCAAATCAATTATCATGTTTCTCCCCCTTTTTGTCATAACATCAAAAAGCATTAAAAAGATTCAGATGATAAAAGACACATAAAGTAAAGAAGATAATATTTCATTGATTAACAAAACATATCAGAAGTACAGGATGAATGGAAGCAGATGCAAGAAACAGATGCAAGAAACAAGAAAACATCTAAGACCAAGACATACTACGACTAGCCTAGTTTAGAAACTATCTTGGCCAGAAGGTTTTGAATCTCAGCAGTGCTTTCTATCTGCGTCTTCATAAAAGATCTAAAATCATCGTGAGTTTCCTCATGTTTGTCCAGACGAGAAGCAATATCAGCTTGATTATGTTGAAGAGCCTTCATGGTGTTCATCAGAACAGAAGGTCCAGTAGAAGAAGCATTAAAGTTATTGTCCAGAACAGTAGGATTCTCAACCGCAACATCAACCATGAGAACATTAGCTTGATTTTCCTTAAGAGGAGATAGCATAGCAGGATGATTCTCTATAACTTGTTTCTCAGCACCAACTTCTGCTTTAGAAGCATCTTCAGCATACACAGGAGAAGGGATTGCAGAATCGTGATTCTCAAGAGCCAGAAGAATTGCAGCCAGATTCTGAGGAGGTGTAGGAGCAACAGGTTCTGATGGATATTCAACTTCTAGGTATATAATACTTGGTGCCTTAGCAGAGGGATTCTCCCTTAACCAGTTGAATAAGAACTGAAAATCTCCAGTCAGAACATGGAGTGAAGGCTTCCACACAACCATAGCAAGAGGATGCACCTCTTCAAGCTCGTCAACAAATTCTTTCTCTTCAAGAGATATCCAACTCCTGATGGGATGATAGTACTTACCATCATCTGTCTTCAAAGAATAACCAGAAGGTCCAGGAGCTACAGCTGAACATCTCTTCTGGATATTCATAAGATCAGTCTGAATAATCTTCTTAAAATTCTTCCACATTTTGCTAACAGCAACCTGATCCATCTTGGAGTCATAAGCATCTCTCAAAGTATCTAAGCGTGTTCTGACTTTTTGGTTAAGCAAGTCATAACAAGAATCAATAGAGGGTTCAGGAGGATTGAAAGTGAATTGATAATCAGGATAAAAAAGGCAATAAGGTTTAGATTTTCTTGAAGTGATAGAAGGAAGGGAACGATTTCTTTTTGTGAAGAGGATGGAATATCAGAAGGAGGAGGCTTTTTTTGAGGGGAAGGGTCAGGAGAGTATGCATGGTATATATCATGTATGAGCTTTGCCATCTGTTCTTCTGTTTTGGCAACTTTGAGAGATTCTTTATGTTTCTTCTATTTCTTTGCTTTCTTAGCATCAGGTCCTTCTTTTGTTGCCTTTCTCTTCAGCTTCTTCTCTTTCTTCTTCTTTTCCTTCTTTCTTAACTTATCCAGAGATGGAAGAGTTCTTCCACGAATCTAAGCAGGATCAACAGAAGTTTGAGCTTTGACACAAAACTTCATATAGCGTTTAACAGATTTGTCAAGCTCCACTTTGAACAACTGAGAGAAACTTTTAACCAGAGTTCTCCTTGTCAGAATATTTGGTAGTCCCACTGGAGGAGTGGTCACCTTTTTAATCAGCTCCATCCTTTTTAGAGACTGGGCGTTCAAAATAACTCCACAAGTAGAAACCAAGTTCTGAGGCGAGCCAGTTGCTCTCAGAATATCTAACAAACCACTCTCAGTCAGAATATCTGAAATTATTCTTCCAAAAGGAATAGTATTCTTCTTGAGTTGGGGATTCTTCTGACGTTCTTCATCTCTTGATTCTTCAATATTTGTCTTCAGATGTTGAAAGATAATGTGTGGCAAATTGATTCTCATTCCCTTTTCAATGCAGAATAAAACATACTTTTGATCCTGATTGACATAGGTAGCAGAAGTTGAGAGTTTTCTATGATAGAGAGATCCCAGAATGATCTCATCCCATACTCTGTAGGAAGGCTTCAAATCAGTAGTGTAGGGAGAAGCAACACCAGAAGAAAACAAATCTCGATCAATTTTATCCCAATTAGTTCTTCCATGAAGAGCACCAGTGATTCCATTCAAACCATCAAGACCATACAATTTTCTTATCAACTTTTCATTCACAACAATTTCATGCCCTAGCACAAAAGAGATGATGGCAGTTGAGTAACCGTAGCATGTGTCCAGAATTCCTTAACCAACACAGGATAAACTGGTTCAGTCAACCTTTCACAGTGATTTGACCAACCTTGTACCAACATTGCAGTTTTGGTTTTGAATTCATGAGCCATAAGACTTTCAAAATCCACCATTGTTTCACAGAGAACCTCCAGTTCATTATAAGTAATCGAACAGGACTTCAATGGAAGATTTGTAGGTTTCTTTTGATAAACATGATGTGACGATGATGCCTTGCATTGAACATTCGAAGATGACGCCATGGATGCACACTGAGACTAGGGTTTAGAACTAGGTTTTATGAAATATGAGAGAGATGAACAATGATAGACAACGAACAAAGAGAGAGAATTTAAAGAGATGAAATGTTATGGAGATGAGTTTATATAGGAACGGATTTGAAATTAAATGCAATATGATTCTGAAAACAGAGATACGGAATGCAGAAAATCAAATGCATTTAATGATGAGTGATGTTAGGGAAAAACTTGATATTTTAAATGATTTACACAGTTACCTAGGGCGGCGTCTCAGCATCTGCACGCATGCTTGTCCCTTTAGAGTGAACATGTGTTCATCTTTTGGAATAGCTGGTGACAACTGTTTTGCTTTAAAAGAGATTCTAAATCAACTTAGACATATGAAATGTTAGCAATAACAGAATCAAAATATCTACTTGATAAGCAATCAGAACTTTTTATAAAAGAGATAAAATGATCATTTCAAATCTATTCCATATATCAGAACTTCTCATCCTCTCATTCTGGACATAAATCCATACTAATATTCTTCATAATGAACTTAAACCTATCTTCAGCAAGGGGTTTTATAAAGATCTCAGCCCATTGATGGTTTGTATCAACAAAGTTTAAAGAAAGAACACTAATATGTTTAGCTTTGGAATGTAAGATTGGATTCTTGGATAAACATATAGCAGAAGTATTATCACAGAAGATAGGAATGTTACTCTCGTATATATGACAATCTTCTAGCTGACTCTTCATCCAGAGCATTTGTGTACTACATCCAGCAGCAGCAACATATTTTGCTTCTGTTTTAGAGAGGGCAATTGTAGCCTGCTTCTTGTTGTACCAGGAGATCAGGTGACTTCCAAGAAATTGACAACTTCCAGAAGTACTCTTCCTTTCAACTCTATCTCCAGCGTAATCAGCATCACTATATCTTACTAAGTTGTAATCTTCAGATCTTTTGTAGACTAAACCAACATTAGTAGTACCTTTCAGATACCTCGGAATTTTCTTAACAACTGTTAAGTGAGAAATGCTACGATCTGATTGTAATATTGCACACATACAAACACTAAATAACATATCAGGTCTAGAAGCAGTAAGATATAGAAGAGATCCAATCATACCTCTGTAGAGCTTCTGATCTACCTTCTTACTTACCTCATCCTTACCTAGGACACACGTTGGATGCATAGGAGTTTTCGCTTCTTTTCTTTATAAAGATTAAACTTCTTCAGAAGTTATTTCACGTACTTGGTTTGATGAACATAGGTTCCATCAGAATTTTGATTGATCTGAATCCCAAGGAAGTACTTGAGTTCTCCCATTATGCTCATTTCAAACTCAGCCTGCATAGATTGAGCAAACTCATTTCCAAGTGTAGCATTAGATGTTCCAAAGATAATGTCATCAACATAAATTTGGCAAATTAAAATATCATTTTTAAAGGATTTACAGAAGAGAGTAGTATCCACTTGTCCTCTAGTGAAACCATTATCCCGAAGGAAAGAACTTAATCTTTCATACCAAGCTCTAGGAGCTTGCTTCAGGCCATATAATGATTTCTTTAGTTTAAAAACATGTTCTGGAGACTTAGAGTCTTCAAAACCAGGAGGTTGGTGGACATATACTTCTTCATCTATATAACCATTTAAGAAGGCACTCTTAACATCCATCTAATACAGTGTGATGTTGTTCTGAGTGGCAAACGAAATGAATAAGCGAATAGATTCTAACCTGGCCACTGGTGCAAAGGTTTATGTATAGGCTATGCCTTCTTGCTGACTATAGCCCTGAGCAACCAGTTTGGCTTTGTTTCTTACAACTTCTCCTTTTTCGCTTAGCTTGTTTCTGAAAACCCATTTGGTTCCAATTATGTTGAATCCTTTTGGTCATGGAACAAGATCCCATACGTCATTCCTTGTGAACTGATTTAGCTCTTCTTGCATGTCAATTATCCAGTCAGCATCCTCCAGAGCTTGATCAACAGAAGTTGGCCCAATAAGAGATACTAGACCAAATTGACATTCTGCAGTGTTCTTGAGGAATGATCTCGTTCTGATAGGATCTTCTCTCTTCCCAATGATAACATATTCTGAGTGAGCAGAGTTGGGTCTAAAAGATCTTCTGATAGTTGGCTCTTCAGAAATTCTGAGATTCTCCAATGAAGCAGCAACTTTATCTTCTGACTCCTTGCTTCTGATTTTTTCAGCTTCTGAATTAGAGATGTCAATATCTGCAAAATTCTCAAACTTGTTTGGCTTTTCAAGACCAAGCTTATCATCAAATCTGATATTGATTGATTCTTCAACAAACAATGTTTCACTATTGTATACTTCGTAGCCTTTTGAGCGTTCAGAATATCCAAGAAGGAAACACTTTTGTGCCTTAGAATCAAACTTACTCAGATGATCTATAGTGTTCAAAATATAACAAATACATCCAAAAGGATCAAAATAAGAAATATTGGGCTTCCTGTTCTTCCACAATTCATAAGGAGTCTTATTAAGAATAGGTCTTATGGAGATTCTATTATGAATATAACATGCAGTATTTATTGCTTCTGCCCAGAAATGCTTAGCCATATTGGTCTCGTTGATCATGGTTCTGGCCATTTCTTGTAGAGTCCTATTCTTTCGCTCTACAACTCCATTTTGCTATGGAGTTCTAGGGCAAGAGAAATCATGGGCAATACCATTTTCTTTGAAATAAATCTTAGTGAATCTGTTCTCAAATACGCCTCCATGATCACTTATGACCTTTATGATTTTACACTCTTTCTCAGATTGGATATGAGTGCATAAGTCAAAGAACATTGTATGAGACTCATCCTTGTGTTTCAAGAACTTTACCCGTGTACATCTGCTATAATCATCTATGTTGACTAATCCATATTTCTTCCCTATGACAGATGTTGTTTTTACTGGGCCAAACAGATCAATGTGCAGAAGTTCTAGCGGCCTAAAGGAATAAACAACATTCTTAGACTTGAAAGCAGGTTTGGAAAACTTCCCTTTCTGACATGCTTTGCAAAGAGCATCTGATTTATATTTCAGATTAGGGAGTCCTCTGACCAGATTTAGTTTCTGAATCTGAGAAATCTTTCTCAAACTAGCATGGCCTAATCTTCTGTGCCAGACCCATTGCTCTTCGCTAACAGACATAAGACAAGTTACCTTCTAATTCTTAAGATCTTGAAGATCAATCTTGTAAATGTTGTTCTTTATCTTGCCTGTAAATAGGATTGAGTCATCCTTCTGACTTATAGATTTGCAAGACTTTTTATTAAATATTATGTCATAACCATTGTTACTTAATTGACTTATTGACACTAAGTTATGAGTTAATCCATCTACAAGAAGTACATTAGTTATGGAAGGAGAGTTACCAATAGACCTTTTTGATTCCCTCCAAACTTGACTTCTCCAGCGGACTTAAGCACCAGGTCTTGGAACATAGACCTTTTTCCCGTCATGTGCCGCAAGCATCCAGAGTCCAGGTACCATGACAAGTTTTGCTTTGCCTTCTTTGTTGCCAAGGATATCTGCAACAGAAATTATCTTCTCCTTAGGTACCCACATTTTCTTGGGTCCTTTCTTGTTAGTTTTCCTCAAGTTCTGATTGAACTTGGGTTTAGCATGATAAACAATAGGAGGAACAACATGATATTCCTTATTTTGAGCAACATGATATTTTCTATTTTGTGTCACATGCTTCTTAGTGTGTGTAACGTGAAAACTTTTAGCATGTGATGTGAGCCTAATATCATGGGAGTGGCCATACTTGAACTGATCATACAATGGCTTGTATGTGATTTTCATATCATCTACAGGTTCAAGTTTGTATGGGGTTTCACCCTCATAACTGATGTCAACTCTCTTGTTTCCAGAAATAGCATATATCATAGAGGAAAGTTGACTTCTTCCAATACCTCTAGATAAGAACTTCCTGAAAGTCAAGTCATATTCTTTAAGAATATTGTTCAAGCTTGGAATAGATTTTTCTGAACCAGAAGATGACTCAGCATCTTTGGATAGTTTTAAAAAAATTTCTTTGATTTCAGAATTTTCTAATTCAAGCTTCTTAGTTTCAGATGCAAAGAGCTTTCTCAGCTTTTTGTATTTGATACTAAGCTTAGCCTTGATTTCCAGAATTTCAGCTAAACTGGAAGCTAGCTCATCTCTAGACAGTTCAGAAAATACCTCTTCAGAGTCAGAGTCTGATTCTGATGTAGATTCTGATTCATCATCCACAGTAGCCATCAGCGCTATGTTGGCTTGCTTGTCTTCAGAGTCTAATTCTGATTCTGATGAATCTGAATCATCCCAAGTTGCCATAAGACCTTTCTTCTTTTGGAAATTCTTCTTGGGTTTCTCACTCTTGTAATGTCCTGGCTCCTTGCACTCAAAGAACATGACCTTCTTTTTGTTAGATCTTCTGATTCCAGAAGATTCTCCTTTTTCAGGCTTTTTAGAACTTATGAAGTTCTTGAACTTCCTTGGCTTACTCTTCCAGAGTTGGTTTACCCTTCTGGAGATCATGGACAGTTTATCTTCTTCTTCTTCTTCTAATTCTAATTCTTCAGAATCTTCTTCCTCCGCCTAAAAAGCGTTAGTGCACTTTTTATTCAAAGATTTTAAAGCAATAGACTTACCTTTCTTTTTAGGTTCATTAGCATCCAACTCTATTTCATGACTTCTCACGGTGTTGATCAGCTCTTCCAAAGAGACTTCATTCAGATTCTTCGCTATCTTGATTGTAGTCACCATTGGGCCCCATCTTCTGGGCAAGCTTCTGATGATCTTCTTGACGTGATCATCCTTTGTATATCCCTTGTCAAGCACTCTTAATCCAGCAATTAGAGTTTGAAATCTTGAGAACATTGTTTCAATGTTTTCATCATCCTCCATCTTGAAGGCTTCATACTTATGGATTAATGCAAGAGCTTTTGTCTCTTGGACTTGGGCATTTCCTTTGTGAGTCATATTTAATGACTCAAAGATGTCATGGGCAGTTTCCTTGTTTAATATCTTCTCGTATTCAGAATGAGAAATAGCATTTAGCATAATAGTCCTTGACTTATGATGATTTTTAAATTGTTTCTTTTGATCATCACTCATTACTTGTCTTGACATCTTTGCTCCAGTAGCATTTACTGGATGTTTGTAACCATCCACAAGCAAGTCCCATAAATCACCATCTAGACCAAGAAAATAACTTTCCAATTTGTCTTTCCCGTATTCAAAGTTTTCACCATCAAAAACTGGTGGTCTAGAATATCCATTTCCATGGTTGTGTTGATCATTTGAAGCAGATGTAGAAGCTGATGTAACAATATCAACCATATTGAATTTGTGCTTTTCTCCCTGAATCTTTTTCTAACACGGTTAAGTGCTTTCACCTAGAACCGGTGCTCTGATGCCAATTGAAGGAAAGAAAAACACTTAGAAAGGGGGGTTTTGAATAAGTGTAACTTTAAAAACTCTTAAGATAAAAACAATGAACACAATATTTTTATCCGGGTTCGTTGTTAACGAAACTACTCCAGTCCACCCCCTTAGAGTGATTTACCTCAACTGAGGATTTAATCCACAAATCAATCTTGATTACAATGGTTATCCACTTAGAAACACTCTAAGTCTTCTAGAGTATACTGATCACACCTTGACCACTCTAGGAATTCAACACTTAGAAAGTTCTAAGTCTTCTAGAGTCTACTGATCTCACTGATCACTCTAGGAACCTTTTACAATCAATGTAAAATAAATGTTACAAGAGTTTGAATTGCTTCTTAGAAAGCTATAATCACAAATGTGATATTTCTCTTAAGTTCTATGCTTAACACTCACTAAATATTACAAAGTATGTGAGGTTGAAGATGAAGTTCGTATGATTTGAATTCCGCATCGTTTCATTATACTTGCAAGAGTTGTGTTTGCTTCTGATCAGAACTTCACTATACATAGGCGTTTGAGAAGATGACCTTGAAATGCATTTAATGCATTGCGTGACTGGACAGCTTTGCATTTAATGTTTTCACTGTTTTGTCAACTACCTCGGGCCATGCTTTTCTCTGCTTTTACTGACTTTGCCTTTTGTAGCTTCTAACGTTCCTTTTGTCAGTCAGAGATTAGACTTCATAGCTGTCGCGGGGAAAAATCGATATCTTTTTCGGGATGAGACACCTGATGCCTTCTTTGGTCTCGAGTGCTCATAAAAATGATTTTTCTTTTGTTTCGACCAAACTTTTTATTGTTTCCAAAGTAGGAAAAGGAAAAAAGCTGGAATAACCTAAAAAGTGGGGGAGAGATTCCGGGTAAGAGGGTTGGTTATACGAAGGGAAGGTATTAGCACCCAACGTATCTATAGTACTCTATAGGTTTCTTTGCTATGTTTTTCATTCTATGTTATGGTGGAGGTTCTTGTGAAATAGGTGGGACCTAAGGTGTTTGTTTGATTATGCTCGCAAAGATCATCGCGATCCTCTGCATACATATCCCTTAGAGGGAATCAGAGCATCTGTAGCTCGGGGTCTACGGGTGCTAAGGTTTGAGTGGTTTGAGGGAGAAGTTTTGCTCGCCAAGGATACGACCTTGTGCCTACGTATTCTCAAAAGGACGTTGAGAAAGTCAGAGCAATCGTAGTTCCCACTTATGCTAGTGGTAGCAAAGGATAAGAGACAAATGTCATCTTAATGTTCGATGTATCTAATCTATATCATCACATACATCTGTTTGATTTTTGTTTGAAATCGTTTCATTATAAGCCCTGGGCTGTGCCACTTATGGCGCTTAGAATGATAAATATGTTTTTGTTTAGCCAGCCTTATAGCAAAAACTTTCAATGAAGTCAGCCTTGTGACAAAAAGTTTTGATTAATCAGCCAGCCTTGTGGCAAAAGTTTCAATGAAGTCAGCCTTGTGACAAAAACTTTGATTAATCAGCCAGTATGGTGGCAAAACGGTTTGATTGATTAGCCAGCCTTGTGGCAAAAAGAAATTTGATTGATTGATTATTTGTGATGATATAGAAAAGATACTCCTATCATAGAGATGATAAATGTCTAATCTCCTAGGGTATTTGTTTTGGATATTGGGGATGCTTATAAGAAGCCTGTGGGTCCTTGTACGAAGCCCAAGAGGAGGCTATCCGAGGGTCCTTGCATTGTAAGCCCAAGAGGAGGCTATGGGAGGGACAATCGAGGGTCATTGCATTGTAAGCCCAAGAGAAGGCTATGGGAGGGACAAGTCGTTTGTACGAAGCCCAAGAGGAGGCATGGTATAGTTGGTTTGAGCTCTTAAAGCGATTTCACCAGGAAACCATACTCTATGTCCTAACCTAAACTAGGGAGATTCTTTGCACGAAGCCCAATAGGAGGCTATGGGGAACCTAGTGTTGTACTAAGTTGAACAAGTATATATAACACAATCACAAATATGAACAAGTACGAACAAATATGAACAAGTACATGAACAAATATGAACAGTTACATATATATGTCAAGGTGTGTGTATATAATGGAGTTTATGAAGGAAATATACCTGTAAGCATGATCCATTGGTATACACGGGGCTCGGGACTTATACTCGGGGAGAGGCCCATTTGAGTTTATTCAAGGCTATGTAAACAAATATTTACAAAAGGAGATTGGGACTTATACCTACATGGAGGCCCATGGTATTTTTGGGAAGATTTAAAGAAAACCTTCATTTTTGTTTTGTTATTCAAAGTTAAAAAATCAAATTGATCGAGGTATGTACAAAAAGGTGTATGTACAATGAAAT
Organism: Vicia villosa; assembly: GCF_029867415.1. Classification (NCBI taxonomy): domain Eukaryota; kingdom Viridiplantae; phylum Streptophyta; class Magnoliopsida; order Fabales; family Fabaceae; genus Vicia; species Vicia villosa. The sequence goes on along the minus strand of NC_081181.1, from coordinate 112,186,472 downwards.
ACCTAATTTCATGTAAAGGAATGGGGCTTATACCTATGTGGAGGCCCATGTTTTATTTTATAAAACATGGTTGATTGTTTTATTATAAAAAACGCGAGGTTTCGTCGTTTGAAAACAGTTTGAAAGTTTTGAAAGAAGTTTACTGTTTCAAAGAAAAAGGAAAGGGACTTACACTCTCTAATATTCGAGAGGCCCATGGCTTTGAAAATGAATTGATCAATCCAAAAAGATTTAATCAATAGTTTCTTTTGAAAAGAAAACCAAAAATAAATGGTTTATCGTTTTGAAAAACTATGATCGTTTGTTTTAAAACGGTTTGAATTTTGACAAAAGTCAACTTAATTAAGATAAAAAACAAATTTCATGCTTAATTAAGACCTAAGTAATTAGGGTTTGATCACAAAATATTTACAAGTGATTATGTTTGAAAATCAAATGAAAAAACAATATTTAAAGTATTAAAAAACACGTAAAAACATGTCATTTTAAACTTAATGAAAATGTATTAAATAAATATTTTTTTGTGATTTTCTTGGATATTCATAAAATATATATATTAAATATGAAGTGTTCAAAAAATGAAGTAAAAATAATTAATTTTGATTGGTTAAAATAATTGATGAAGTTGTTAAAAAAATGAAAGAAAATAAGTGATAAAAAAAGAGGTTTGGTCCCTAGGGGACTTGAACTCGTGACCCTGAGGTCACCAACCAAAACAACAACCAACTGAGCCACGCTTGTGGCTTGTAAGTAACACGCGTTTGATAGAATATATTTTCCAACTAAAATTCAAAACTCATGAACCAAAAAACGCGCCAAGAACACAATCCCTATTTGAATTTGAATTTTCTCAAAACTGAACCAAATTGATCAAGTGAAGGGTCTATCTCACTCGTTTTTTCACGAGGATCATGATGGTGCCCTCATAATTCATTTATTTTTGCTCTAAGGTGATCAATTTTGTGATGAACACGAAGAACCCTAATTCTGAATTTGAACATGAAATCGTGTATGATTGATGAATTGTGAAATTGATTGAGGGCTATTGATTAGCGATAGTGCAGAAACAAGATGGCAACTCAATTTTTCATTTATAATGCATGTATGTATGAGTTTGAAGTTCATGAGGCTTACCTTCAAAAACGGCCAAACTGGAGATTGAATTTTGAGTTGGAGGTGTTGCAGATGCTTTGTAATGATCTGGATAGCTTCAATGATGATTATAGAACATGTCTGGATGCTTGGAGTGGACTGAATTCATCTGAGCATAGCCATGGGACCCGATCTGCAGAGCTATGGAGTGAGGATCGAATTTGATGATTTTGGTGTTTCAGATCATGTATGATGGTTGGAACAGTTCATATGAAGCATATGGATGATGTTTAGAAGGTTAGTTTGGACAGATATGGCTTGGTATGAGAATTGGCATGATAAGGTTCACCATATGCAAACATGGAGGTTGAAGAGTGATTTTGAGTTTTAGGTGTTTTTGGGGGGTGTGAGTGGATCAAACACATCCCATATGATGTTTATGAGATGTTAGAACCATCACTTTGGCCATAACTTCAAGGATTTGGAGGTTGAGTTTTCTACCTCTTTGAAACTCATGAAACTTGCAACTTAAGAAAGAAGAGAGAAAATCTATGATTGTGAGGTTTTGGTGTGATTTGAAGAGTGATTTGAACCTCTATTTATAGGCCAAGGATTCTGAATGCAGAGCTTTGCAAGTTGATCAAAGAATGGTGATTTGGCATTTGGAGATAAAATGGAATCTTTACATTAAATGCAAATGGTTAAAAGTGACTTAACCATGGTTAATCTTCCAAGATTCTTATCCTCTTCCATTCTGATCTTCAAATCAGAAAATATCTCTCAATTATTGCATTGATGCATCATTACTTGAATTATAGGTCATATAGTATTGAAACTTAGTGAAAATGGTTTGAAATTTCAAGTGAAAATGATCACTAAATGCATAATTCAAAGCCATAGCTATGCTCCATATTTTTTCATGCTCTTGGACATTTTGGAAAGCTCATGTTACACACTTCAAAATCCTAGTTGAAAGTTTCTTCAAGACCTTTAAGGAAATGGGTGAAAAAGATCCATGAACTTTGAAGAAAATGAGATTTTAAGTGAAATTTTCAAAAGATACCAACTTTGAAGCTCCATATCTCTTAAATGGTTGATCTTTTGGAAAATCATTTTTTGTGACAAAGTTGTTTATTGGATCAAAATCTACAACTTTCATGTTGGAAGTTTTTTTTCAGTTTGTAGGTGAAATTTTTAGTTATTCCCTTCCAAAGTTTGGAAATAACCATTGAAAAACACTTAGAAAATTTTCTAAGTATAAAAGTCAAACTTTTGACTTTTTGATTCTTGATTAATTTTCTTGATTTTTCTTGATCAAATGACTTCATATATCATATATTGGTGATTCAGAACTTCAAAAGTCATGGTTGACCAAAATTCCCCAAAAGTCAATGGTGATCTTGTACAGTTGACTTTTTCAGACGAATCGCGTTTCTGGAGATTTCAAATGAACCAGGCTATCCTCACCAAATGAGTGGTATGAATGGATCAAATTGAGTTATTGGAGGACCTTGAGACATAGTTTAAGTTGTGGCATCATGTTTTGATTAAAAAGTCAGTTGTTCAAGTGAATTAGGTCAAAAACCCTAATTGTCGACCTGATGAAATTGATGACTGTGGGTCTTGAATTGAGATGTAATTTCCATTGGATATTGTCATAGGGATCATTTTAATATGATTGAAACCTTTGAGTGATCCCCTGGAGCTTTTTAGGGTTTCCCAAATGTGATCCCTGATTTCAGTCCCTGATAGTTCAAAACCCTAATCTGATGATTTGAAATTTCACTGTTGATTAATCCTTGTGTAGGAGATGTCTTGAGCCAATATATTAGGTCAAAATGATGTACTTGGGGTCCTGAGGTCATGTCCCAGGTCATTAGGTCAAATCCTGAGCAAAAGTCAAGAGTATGCTATCTTCAGTCAAAACCCTAATCTGGTTGATTCAGAGCCTTTGAGCTTGTTGAAATGAATCTTTGAGGACCAAATGTTGATTATTGATGAAGATAGTCCATTTGAGATGAAGGGAGAACAAAACCATAATTGGTTGTTGCTTGTACTGATGAATGATTTCTTTATTAAACCCTGCTGAGCACAAGTAGCAAACACAAGCTATGCAATTTGTTAGAGATGCAAATGATGCATATGCAAATGATATGAGGTGGTATCTTAGGTCAAAAATTGGGGTATGACAGATGCCCCTATTTAAGTTTCTTCAACCTGAGATATGAAGATTGAAAATCTTCGTTTTGATAGGGTAGAAGAGACTTAAATATCAGAAGACGCAAATTTTGGACCTAAGATACCAAAATTGCGAATGATGCAAAGATATCTTTACCGAGGGGATATCAAGAACTGACTCCACTGAGGACAAGAGATCGGGAAGGATGTCTCAATCCGTTTTAGGAAGAGAATCCGTTTTTCTTTTGGGAAAGCAAGTGTATGCTTTACCGGGGAATGATAGCTTTGTAAGAAAAGCTTACCTATTGACATTATCGACTATCAGCATGGGGATAGACTTGTTTAATAATGCGAAGGTGAAAGGTATGAAACTATATTACCGACTATCAGCATTGTGATAGACTTGACAAGGTAAAAAGAGTTTCAAAGGTTCGGTTAATATTACCGACTATCAGCCTTGTGATATACATGTTAAATAATATAACCAGAACAAGAAGGTTTCCGACTACCAGCCTCGTGATAGCGGTTTTGAAGACATGATCAATTATCAACCGAGTGATAAAATGATCCTGGAGACTTTGTTAGGGAAATTACTGGTTATTCATCCTTGTGAACAGTAATAGGGCCCTGATTGTCAAATGGTCTTCATGATTGATTTCCTAGAGAGGAAAATCTTTTGAAAGAAACATAAACTGCTCAGATGATGAGGCTATTGTTTATGGTTTAACTTTTCTCGACTCTATTTGAGGAATCGGAATTTGAATCTCTGGTAAAGACAGGGTTCTAACCATGAATGATTTGGAAAGAAACAGTCAAACAAGACTTTGTACCCATGAGGAATGAACTCAACTGGGGATTTTCTCCTTTATTTTGGAGAGGAAAAAACTAAAGCAACCTTCTTCCACGAGGAATGATCTCAGTGGGGAACTGGAGAAAGAAGATATTCTTTATGCTTATGGGTGACAACCTACTGGAGAGATGACACGCCCATACCTCTTCTTCTTCTTTTTTTCTCTTTTTTTTTTTGGGGGATAGATATATCCTAAACAAGTGATTTTGAAGCAAACATTGAAAAATGCAAGAATGCATAAATGATGCAAATATGTATGAATGATGAATGTCATGAATGTCGCATGCATGCTAACGATACTGACAGACAGGGAAGTATATACTGGAGAGGGACTGACGTCGCAATGTAACCAGATACTCGGCAAAAAATTTTCAACACGGTGTAGATAACACGGGTGATGAATGGTGTTGCAAGCTTTAAACTTCTCTGAGGAAGATAAGCATCTTTTCTTATTGAGATGGAAGAACTTCTTCACGGGGGATAAAAGATCTTCTTCACTGGGGATAGAAGAACCTTTTCTACCACGAGGGGTAATTGGTTCAGGAATTTCTTGTGACAAGAATACCGTTGTCTCATAACCTCTTTTTTGTAGAAGAGAGCAACTCTCAGGGAGAATCCTTTTGTTCATCCTATGGAGACAGTTGTTGATGTTTCCTTCTGTTGTTCACAACTCAAAGGAAAGTTTCGCTTTTATTTTGAAAAGAAAGGAAAAGTAAATTCATTTAAAACTTTTTTTTTCTTTTTTTTTTCTTTCAAAAGTGATTAACACAATTAAAGCGTCATTTTGCAAGCTAAAAGAAATTAGAGATTGCAAACAAATGGGCACAAGGCTCAAATTTATTTAATAGGATGGAAATCAGCTAAAGGCGTGATTCCATGGAGTATTTACAAAAGTTGGAAATGGTAATTATGCGGAAAAGGCTACATTGAAAGCAATAACCACTATTCCCCCTAACAACTTTGAGTTCCAACTGTGCTTGTCGCTTCAGATTGGCGAGGATTTGATTGAAGATCCTTTGATGAAAAAGACTCCTCAGATGACGAAGTATGGACTGATGCAGTTACTTTGTCATAAATCCTTAATTTTTTGCCTAGATTGCCCTTTCAGGTTTTCAATCTACCAGGATGAATTTTTCTGTTTATTGTTTCTAATTTTTTCCTGGACCGCCCTTTCGGGTTTTCAGTCCACCGAAATGCTCATTTTTGCCTAAGTCGCCCTTTGCGGGTTTTCGACTTACCGAGCTGTTCTTTTGTCTTTTTTAGACAAAGTATTTCTTGACTGCATCAGCATTCACAGGATGTGGGAGTTCATCACCATCCATGGTTGCAAGAGTCATGGCGCCGCCAGAAAATGTTCTTTTGACAACATACGGGCCTTCGTAATTAGGAGACCATTTGCCCCTAGAATCTGGTTGAAAAGACAAGAGCTTTTTAAGCACGAGGTCGCCTTCTTGAAATTCACGAGGTCGAACCTTTTTGTTGAAGGCTTGTTTCATCCTTGCTTGGTATAACTGTCCATGGCATAGAGCAGTCATACATTTTTCTTCGATTAAGTTCAACTGATCGTATATGCTTTGACACCATTCAGCCTCTGATAACTTAGTTTCCATGAGGACTCTCAATGACGGGATTTCAACCTCTACCGGGAGTACAGCTTCCATGCCGTATACTAGAGAAAAAGGAGTTGCCCCTGTTGAAGTACGCACTGAAGTACGGTACCTGTCATACCCTAATTTTTGACCCCCCTGAGATGACATGTCTTCAGGATATTTATCAGGTCAAAGCAAATACCCAGAGCAGCCTGGCATTCAATCAAGGATGTTCAAAGACAAGAAAACTCAGGCAAAGGATCAATCAATAGAAGGATTAGTCTCTAATACAATCATAAGACTCAAGGGCTTCATTCTTTTTCACCTATGATTGATTAGACACCCAGTCATCTGAGTATAGGTTTACTCAGATCACCAGACTAGGGTTTTGAGTCTATCAAGGACTAAAATCAGGGATCACCTTTGGGAAACCCTAAAAAGCCCCAGGGGATCATTCAAAGACATCAATCATTTTCAAATAGCTCATATTACAAGATCTACTGGACATCACACCTCAATTCAAAGTCTACAGCCATCATTTTCACCTGGTCGACAATTAGGGTTTTTGACCTAATTCACCAGAATAGTTGACTTTTAATCAGGGCATGGATCCAAAACTCAAGACATGATTCAAGAACCTCTACTACCTCCATATAATCCATTTACATCACTCATTTGATGAGGAGATCTTGTTTCTACACAAAAGTCCAAATTTTCACTTTATTTGGAAAAAGTCAACTGTATGGGATCACCTTTGACTTTTAAGATTTTTGGTCAAACCATGACTTTCAAAGATCAATATCATCAATATATGGATATTAAAGTCATTTGACCAAAGAAATTCAAAGAAATTCATCAAGGAGCGAAAAGTCGGGAATTAGGGTTTTTTGAAGGCATGGTGAGAACTCAAAATTTCACCTACACAACTCAAAAAACTTCCAACATGAAAGTTGTAGATCTTGCAAAATAAAACAACATCTTACAATGCAACTTTTTTTCAAGAAATCAATCATTTAAGAGATTTGGAGATTTTTAAGTTTTAGGTCATAAACACTTAGAAAATTTTCTAAGTGTTTTTAACCTAGTTTTCTTCCAACTTTGGCCTCATTTTTCACAAATTTGCCAAAGGATTCTGAAGAAACTCCAAACTAATGATTTGAAGTAGATGTTTAGGGCTTTCCAAATTGTGTTCAACCTTCTCCAAATTCATTTTGAGCTAAGAGTTATGCTTGTTCAAAGCTGGCCTCATGAAGTGAAATTATAGGTCATGTACATTTTTGAACTTTGCAATTTTGAGCACATGACCTCAAATATGGATGCTACACGACCCATAACACATCTGAAAACATGCCATGCATTCATTTTCACCATGCCATAATAATTGAGGAAGATTCCTAAAACAAGAACATGTGATTATGTAATGATTACATTTGTGAATTTATGGCAAATTGATGAATCACCCAAGGAATCTTCTCACCAACCAATTAGAGCTCACTTTGCATCTGAAATCTTCCCTAAGATCAGATAGAATCAATGGATGGGGAGCTGGCTCGAAAATGCAATGATCACACTTGGATATTCTTTGAAATTTCTTCATGGCTAAGAAACCAAATTCACTTCACTAAGCAAGCTTATTCTCTCAATCTATACTGAATGATTTGCCTATAAATAGAGAGCTCTTCCTCATTCAGAAACACACCAAAGCAACTATAATCCTTGCTTTCTCTTTCTCTTCTCATGCTTATGGTTTTTCAAAGTTCTTTGGCAAGAAGAATCGATTTCTTCAAACCAGAGCTTATCTTTGGAAAGTAAGCATTCTAACATCTCAAAGGGGATCATTTGAGGTGATCCAAACACCTGGATCACTTCTGAACGTGGAGAATCATCATCTTCACTTCCTACTTGGAGCTGTTGCAGTTGGAGGTCTATGGAGTAATTCAGAAGGTGTCAAGCAAACCTAAGTGTTCAAACACGTTCCTTAGGGTGTGGTGAAGCTATCCAGATGGCTGCAGCTCATCTGTAACTCAAGATTCAACACTCTCCATGTCTACTTGAAGCTCAAATCGAGGGAGGTCCATAGAGCAATTCAGGAGAATTGAAGTTATAACAAGCATTCAGTTAGCATCACTGAGTCCCAAGGAAGCTTTTGGAATCATTCATACAAGCCCAGGTGCTCTCCATCATCCTCACGACCTCCATTTTCAGAGGTAAGTTCTTGAACTCCATCTCTTTAATTCAAGTACTCTTTGTGATAAAGCTCGATTCTATCTTGTTCAGCATCATAAGAGGATTGAAAACCCTCTATCATCATTCATTTATCTTTCAGTATAGTCATTTAATTTGATTTTCAAATTTTAGGGTTCTTCACGTTTTTTAGTAAATTAGTTAGATGTAGTTAATATAAATTTATGTTAGTTACATATTCAGAATCGTGAGTGACTTTAGAACAAGTTTCATGTTTACATCGTTGCAAATGGTTGAGAGTTGAGAGAGTTCAGATTTTCAAAAATTCAAAGCTAGAGGTTGAAGATGACAATGGTGGTGGCGCGCAAATTTCAAATTCAGGGTTGAGTTTATTTTATTTTGAATGATACCTGTTTCATTAACGACTAAATCGTTATAGCCCAGTGGTAAAGAGTGTTTGTGTGTTGCGCGTGCCCAAGGTCTGGGGTTCGAATCCCCCTCGCCCCAGACCTTTTGATTTTTTTTTCTTTTTTGCTTCTATACACTTGAATAACATATGAATTGCAAAGGAGTCAGTTTACTATCACCATACGCGCGCTGGCTCAGTGGTGTTGGTTTTGGGTGTGTGACCTAAAGGGCGTGTGTTCAAACCTTGGAGGAGACAAAATCATTTTTTTACCACTAATTTCCTTCATTTTTTTTCTCATAACTTCACACAATTAATTCATCTATCAAATTAATTTATTTTCACTCCATTTTTCACACACTTATTATTTAATACATCTATTTTATGAATAATCAAAAAAATCATAAAAATATTATTTATTTCTTGTATTTTAATTAGGTTTAAAATAGTATGTTTTAAATGTTTTCTTAAATACTTTAAAATATATATTTTCATTTTGTTTTAACCTAATTACTTTGTGAATAAATTTATGATAAAACCCTAATTATTTAGGTCTTAATTAGGTATAGATTTCATCTTTGCCTTAATTAAGTTGACTTTTGTCAATTTGCAAAACTGTTTTCAATCTCCGATCAAACAGATGATTAAGGATTTTCAAACAACAAAACCTTATAAATCATTTCAATCATCATTCAACTGTTTTTACAACAGTAATCAAATCAACTGTTTTCATAAACAATAAATCATTTTTCAAGTGGGCCTCTAATAGAGTGTAAGACCCAACACCTTCTTTCTTTTCATAGTTTGTTTTCAAAAACTGTATTTTCAAAATCTCCTTTCTGTTTTCCAAAACATTCTTCTGGTATTTGAAGGGCATTATTCCAGGTGAAACTCTTCAGATACCTATGTGACCTTTGTCCATCTTCACTTCTTCTGTTTTTCAAAACCCTTAACTGTTTATCATAAATATTCAACTGTTATCAAAACAACACAAATACTGGTAAGGCTCTGTATATACTTCTTCAAAGGCCTCCACTCCATCCAGGTTAGGCTTTACAAGCTTTCAATTTACAGTCTTTATTTAAATTACTGTCAAATATAAACTGTGCATATATATTAGTTTAGAACTACGTTTGAGTGTAAACCCTAGGACAGTTAAACTATATATATATATATATATATATATATATATATATATATATATATTATAGGAATATGGCCTAGGATTGAGAATGTCTTCCCGGTGAAGGCTCTTTCCTAATTAGAGATCTGTAGTTCAAACCACCAAGATGAATTATTCCCGGTGAAACATCTTGGCAAAAACCTTAGAATCCAAAAAATAGGACACATCCACCCAAAGAGGAATTATTCCCGGTGAAACCTCTTACCCATTTGCTTAGAGCCAAAATAAGTTCAAAACTACATAGCTTTCTCTTGTGCTATAACAAGGACCCTCGATTAGCCTCCTCTTGGGCTTTGTACAAGGACCCACAGGCTTCTTAAAAGCATTTTCAGCTTCCTCTTGAGCCTGTATACAAGGACCCCTCAGGTTTCTTATAAACATAGGAACAGGTCTTTAGTTACCTTTTAGCCTACCCTGGTGAGTTTCTTCCAATTTAAACCAGACTTTAAACAAGCTAAGTTTGTCTCAATTTTACATTGAGTACATTTTTGGAATGAGAGACATGGACAGTCTCTGTCACCCTTATCTTCATCAATCTTCCTTAGCAGAGTCTAGGATCCATGTTTGATCATCCTCAGCAAGTGTCAGCCTTCATCTTGGGCTTTAAACAAGAAGTCTCCACTAGATAATCTTTCTGCCTTCATTTTAATCAAAAACCCCTGGAAAGGGTTAGCCTCCAAATCATTCTATCATTTTAATAAAAACCCCTGGAAAGGGTTAGCCTCCAACACATTCTTTCATTTCAATAAAATCAGTCCTTTGAAAACCAAAGATTCATTCTCTTAGGAGATAATTTCCTCCAGCTGAGTCAAAATCCCTGGAAAGGGTTAGCTTCCAAAGAAAAACAGTCTTTTAATAAATAAACTCTTCAGTAGAGTCAAAATCAACAAAAACAGTTAGCCTCAACCTTGGGCTTCATACAAGGCACCAAACAATAAAACTCCCCTGTCAAGAGTCATCCTCAACCTTGGGCATTGTACAAGGCAGATAATAGAGTCTCCCCAGTGAGTTCTTCATCATTCAGTAGCCACAACCTTGGGCTTTGTACAAGGCAGATTAAACCATATTTTCATGTGTCAAAGATTCCTAACACCTAGGATCTTTTACCCATAGAGCCATCCATACTCAGTTTATTTAAGAGTCAGCCACAACCTTGGGCTTTGTACAAGGCAGAAAATAATGTCTTCCCTAGCTAGAGTCAGCCTCAATTCTGGGCTTTGTACAGAACACCAAATAAAAATCCATCAAATAAACACTCTCCAAATAGAGTCAGCCTCAATTCTGGGCTTCGTACAGAACACAAAAATACCCTGTAATTAATCCCCAGTGGAGTCATCTCCCAGAGTCAATAATAATTAATCAATCAAAAAGCCTCAAGCTTGGGCCTCATGCAAGCAAGCTAAAGTCAAATCTTTCATACAGTAGATAGACATAGCTTATCTCTATAGAGAGATATTTTTACTACTCTACCACATTCAAACAAACAAACATTTCAACATTTCAATTTCAATTTCAATTTCAATCAAGTCTCCCATTTAGGATTTTGAAAGGCATGAGCTGGCAGTAAAACCCAGACTTGTGGTAACTTTCCCTAATTTGGATGAGCATCTTTCTTTCATTTAAGAGGCATCTGACTGGCATACTTGCAAACACACAAGTAAGGTCCCCCTCTTGAATGAAATGAATCCAGTTATTCTGTCACTCTTTCAAAATGTTTGTGGTAGAATAGTACAAATACCTCTCTGTAAAGATGATTTCATGTCTCTTTACTGTAAACAGAGATTTAATTCAAAGCTTCAACCTTGAGCTTCAAGCAAGGCACCAAAAACATTTAATTTCCCTAGTTAGTTCCCCGAACTACATTAAGCTCTGACTTCCACTAGGGATATGTAGGCATGAGGTTCACAAGGAATCTCAGCGAGCTAATAAAATACCAAAAATAGTCAGTTTGTCTGTCTGTCTGTCTTTCTTTAATCAATTCAATTCCTTCTCCTAACACAAAGGAGAAACTTTCCCAAACATTAGCAATAAACACAATCACAATGACACAGAGAAGGTTCCTGTAGAGTACTACAGATATGTAGGGTGTTTAAACACTTCCCTATGTATAACCGACCCCCCGGACTCCAGAATTTCTAGTCTAGGTGAAATCCCCACACTTAGCAAACTCTTAGGGTTTAGTTGAGATCTTTTTTTCCCTTTCCTACTCGTAGGACAATAAGAAAGTTCGTGTGATATCGTAGGAAGAACTGAAACAAAATTCCTCCCACCACGGGCGCATTCTCCTTCCAAATTTCGCGTGAAGGGTCTAGCGTGCCGTCCTCCCAAGTGAAACGGGGAGGTAAAGAAAACGACCACCACAGAAAAATGGCGACTCTGCTGGGGATATAAGTGTTAAAAACCTTGGTTTTTCATCCAAACCAATGGTTGACCTGTTGCTGGTCCAGCCCCAATGAGGAATTAGGGATGCCAAATTCCCCCTCAAACAAGAGAGGTCCTATCTAACCTCTGTGTCATATCATGTGTTTGTTGCATATATATTTGTTTATTTTGTTTATTCTGTATCGGGAAAGGGCTTGATTCCCCCTTGTGGTGAGAAATCCTATACCCGGATTTGAGTGCAACATAAGATAGGATGGAGGATGTCTTCCCGGTGAAGACCCTCTAATCTTGGTTTCCAAGTCTACTCTTGGGATTTGCCTGGCTGGTTGTGATTAACTGCGCCACTGCGTTTCGAGACTGATTTGTACCAGGAGGACCTAGAAACACATTAACCCCACTTAAAGCCTTTTTTAGGACGTAGAGCGCTGATTACGAAAGTAATTATCACGCAGATACTACACTCAGAGAAAACTCTCTTATAGATACCAATCAACGTATCTTTAAGGTTGAGCAAAAACTCTGAGACCCCTAGAACCCGCTCTACAGGTACAAAAATCCTTATCCTTAGTTTACCATTGGGGCGAGGTTTGCGTTTTGACTTCATGACCACTATACCCTTCAACGCCATGTTTGTTTAAAACTCTTGTGTGTGCATTCATGCATTCATGCATCATTCATTAAATAACAACTAAAAACTAAAAAAAAAAGAGAGTCTTTTTCAAGTCGTTTTTCAAGGAAACTAAATAACGAACGTTTTAAACTTCATAGAAAGAGAGAAACGGAGAAAGGACTTAAGGATCTATACTATGGATTACGGAAGAAAGAGAGCTAGGAAATACACCTTCAAGATTCCCCAGGTCGAGGAACTGGGAAAGCTCGGAAAACTGGTGGTCAACCCCCAGGCTTTCAAGGAGAAGTATGGAAAACTTCTGCCTTTGCTCAATACCAACATTGTGGATGGAATCCTTCCCACCTTGGTACAGTTTTACGATCCAACGTATCACTGTTTCACCTTTCCAGATTATCATCTCATGCCTACGTTGGAGGAGTACTCTCGTCTGATTGGAATACCCGTGTACGCGCAAGATCCGTACTCCGGTTTGGAAAAGAATCCTGCCGACATTATCATTGCTGCAACTACTCCTTTGAACGTAGTCGACATCAGAACTCATATGGTGAGTAGAGGAGGAATTCAAGGATTGCCCTCCAAATTCCTGTTTAATCAAGCTCGGTACTTCGTCAGCATCCAAGATATGAGCGCTTTTGAGGAAATCTTGGCTTTGCTTATCTACGGATTGTTTTTGTTTCCTAACATTAACGATTTCGTCGACATCAACGCAATTAAGATCTTCTTAATTGGAAATCCAGTTCCAACCTTGCTTGCGGATGCTTATCACTCTGTGCATTCAAGAAACCTGCAGCGAGGAGGATTAATCACATGCTGCGTACCGTTGTTATACGAATGGTTCGTTTCGCACCTACCGAAGTCTAGCACTTTCTGGAACATGAGGGATGGCCTTTACTGGTCACAGAAAATCATGTCTCTCACTCATACGGATATTGAGTGGTGTAGTCCTGACAACGACGAAACCAAGATCATCTTCAGTTGGGAAGTTTTCCCAACGTACCCCTTATTGGAACTAAGGGAGGAATCAGTTACAATCCAGCTTTAGCCCGTCGTCAATACGGCTATCCCATGAAAAATATACCAAGTAACATCCAATTGGAGGGTCTGTTCTTCAAGAACATCGACGATCATGGAAACATGCTGAAGAAGGAAATTGTCCAAGCCTGGCGTCTTGTACACAGCAAGGGGAGAAGATTGTTAGGAAAACATCTTTGCATCTCCCTGGATCCTTACCTTCAATGGGTACGCGTCAGAGCATTCAAGCTCAGGATGCCATATCAACATCAAGAACCTATTCCCCTAAGGGAACCAATCTACCTTTTCTCCACCGATGTTGAAAAACTGCAAGCGGCATTAAACAAGGTATGCCAAGAAAGGAATGCTTGGAAGAACAAGCATCGAATCGTCAACACGGAAAATGTTGAGATTCAGAACATCCTAAGAAGGAAGGATGAGTTACTTGAAGTACTCGATCGACAAGTGACACAATCATCACTTTCTCATCATATCCCTCCTGCTTCCTGGATCATCGATCAGCTCACGTCAGAGAACGCTCAGCTCAAGAAACAGAAGAAGATGTTAGAACGTGAAGTCGGCTCTTCGTCAAAATTTTAGAGTCCTTTCTCTCAGTTTCTCTGTACTTCCCTTTTCAAAGTGTGTAAAAACGGCATTTTCGCTTAATTAATAAAAGTTTGATGTTTCATAACGTAATTATGGTGTTTCCTTGAAAAATATTAACTTAATTGCATATCATACATCGCTTTAGTTGTACGCACTAATACGAGAATTGTCGCGGATCTAATAGTCACTTTCCTTTCTCCAAAAAGAGAGGAGGAGAAGGAGGTGAACCAAGACATTCAAGATGTCTCATCCATACAACACTCGTTCATGTCGCAAGAAAAGAATGGAAGACTTTGAGCAAGAGAATGAAGAACTCAGAGAAGAGATTAACACTCTCAAAGGTACTGTTGAAAGACTCAATAGTATGGTAGAAGCCCTGGTAGTTGCGCAAAATCGACCAACGCCAGAAGAACCGCAAAGGACTGTGGTTTCCGAGATTGTTTCTACTCCTATTCCTCAGTATACCATGCCGCCTGATCGACCTTGGGGCATGCCGTATAACTTTACTCCAGAAGGGTACATACCTCCAGCTTCTGAAGCTCCAAAAGTCACCATGGATATGCGTCCACCGGAGGGTTACAAACCTCTGGAAATTGAAGTTCCAAGAGCAACGGCAATGGGTTTCGCACAACAGAATACTGAGATTCCAAGATCTGCTGTCATGGCCTCTCCACGACCGATTATGCATACTTTTCCCCCGCAGGGCGGACAAGTATATCATCACGCTCCAAGTGAGGATGCTGGCGTGTATGAAAGATTGGACGAGTTCCAAGAATAGTTTCTGCAAATGCAGAAGGAACTCAAGACTCTTCGAGGACAAGATCTATTTGGAAAGAATGCTGCAGACCTCTGTCTGGTTCCAAATGTTAAGATTCCTCACAAATTCAAAGTACCAGAGTTCGAGAAGTACAAAGGGAATTCATGCCCACAAAGTCATCTCGTAATGTACGCTCGAAGAATGTCAACTCAGACTGATAATCAACAATTTCTCATTCATTATTTTCAAGACAGCCTGACTGGTGCTGCACTCAAATGGTACATGAACTTGGATAGTTCAGAGATTCGTACTTTTCGAGACCTCGGAGAGGCCTTCGTCAAACAGTATAAGTACAATCTGGATATGGCTCCCGACAGAGATCAACTCCGGGCCATGACTCAAAAGGATAGAGAAAGCTTCAAGGAATACGCTCAGAGATGGCGTGAAGTTGCTGCTCAAATTTGTCCACCACTTGAAGAGAAAGAAATGACGAAAATCTATCTCAAAACTTTGAGTCCATTTTACTACGGACGAATGGTTGCAAGTGCACCAAGTGACTTTACCGAGATGGTAAACATGGGTGTACGTTTAGAAGAATCAGTTCGGGAAGGACGCTTGAACAAAGAACCAGAATCTTCTATTGGTCCAAGGAAGTATGGAAGTTCTTTCCAGAAGAAAAAGGATCAAGATGTCAGTAATGTCTTGCACAAAATCAAGAAGAAATTCCAACCTCAAGTTGCAGCAATAACTCCGGTTGTTAACTCAGCGCCAGCTTATCAACCTCAGGTCCCGCAACAGCAAATTCAACAAAGGTCGCAGCAACCTCAGCAACAGGTTCGACCTCTAAATTACAACAATCGGGCTCCAAGGTATCCTGCCTTTGACCCCATACCAATGCCGTATGCAGAATTGTTTCCAACATTACTGGCAAAAGGACTCATTCAGACAAGAAGTCCTCCAAATCCTACAAACAGTTCCTCACCATGGTATCAGGCTGACCAATCTTGTCCCTATCATCAGGGGGCACCATGTCACAATATTGAGAATTGTTTCTCTTTCAAGGTTGACGTCCAACGATTAGTGAAGAGCGGAATGCTATCCTTCAAAGATACTAGTCCAAACGTCCAAGCAAATCCTTTGCCGCAACATAAAGAAGCTTCAGTCAATCTGATAGATCAACACCCTAACGTCATTCAAATCTACGACATCCGTCAGATAGGGGAAAATCTTGTCAAGATGCACGCTAGACAAGTTGGGTACGGCCATGTACCACCTCACAACTACTTCACATGTGGAATTTGTCCAAAGAATAATCAAGGATGTGCAGTAGTTCAAGCCGCATTACAAGAACAAATGGACTTAGGATGGATTCAACATATCCGAGTCAGAACTGAACATGACATCAACATGGTTCAAGGATGTCCAGGAGAATACAAAATCTACAAAGTTGAAGATCTTGAAGGATCGGTAGTCAGGTTCCATAAGACTTTAAATGGACTTGCCTACTTTGGAACAGATTTCCATCCTTACAGTAGATGCGAGATTTGTCGAAGAAATTCACGAGGATGTTTGCGTGTTCGCAACGACATTCAAACGCTGATGGATGACAATACCATTACTGTTCTTGCCAATAGAGAAGATGATGAAGTCTTTACCGTATCTCCTCAAATTAATCAAGTTGAACCAATGCAAGTCAAGTATGACAGCAGGAAGACAGCAGGTACGCCACTAGTCATCTACTTACCAGGTCCTGTACCGTATGAGTCCAGCAAGGCTATACCATACAAGTACAACGCTACATTCATTGAAAATGGTAAGGAAACACCATTACTGTCTGTTGTCAACATTGCTGACATTAGTCGAGTCACCAGAAGTGGACGAGTCTTCAACAGAACAACAGAAAATGTGGAGAAACCTTCGGAGGAAGTACCACATAGGCGAGACAATCATCCGACCAATGCTGTTCAAGCGAAAGAAAATGATGAGATCTTGAAGTTAATCCAGAGGAGTGAATACAACATTGTAGATCAATTACTACATACTCCGTCTAGGATTTCTGTTCTTTCCCTGCTATTGAGTTCTGAAGCTCATAGGGAAGCTCTACAGAAAGTTTTGGAACAAGCTTTCGTAGAACCAAGTGTTACACTAAGCCAATTCAACAACATCGTTGCCAACATCTCCGCCGGAACTAACCTAAGTTTCTGTGACAAAGATCTTCCTGAAGAAGGGGTGGACCACAATCTTCCACTTCACATCTCAGTTGGCTGCATGGGTGATGTACTCACAGGAGTCCTAATAGACAATGGATCCTCTCTCAATGTCATGCCTAAATCAACATTATCAAGATTATCTTTCGAAGATTACCCTCTATGAAAAAGTCATGTCATCGTCAAAGCATTTGATGGATCAAGAAAGTCAGTTTTTGGAGAAGTGGATCTTCCCATAACTATTGGACCTCAAACGTTCAAAATCACTTTCCAAGTTATGGACATTCCAGCGCAATACAGTTGTTTGCTAGGTCGCCCATGGATTCATGAGGCTGGGGCAATTACTTCAACACTTCATCAGAAACTGAAGTTCATAAGAAATGACAAATTGGTGACCGTATGTGGAGAACGAGCTCTGATCGTCAGCAACCTGTCATCATTCTCCGACATAGAACCAAAAGAAGTTGTTGGAACTAAATTCCAAGCACTTTCCTTGGACAAAGGAAAAGAGAAAGCAGCATCTATATCTTCATACAAAGATGCAATCCAAGTTGTAAAGGATGGCACTACCAGTGGTTGGGGGCACATTAATATTCCTACCAACAACAAGAGCAGAACAGGAGTTGGATTCTTTCCAACATCATCAAAAGCTATTCCAGGGATTGAGGTAGTTCTCCCTATTCAAGAAACTTTCTGCAGTGGAGGTTTTCTTCAACCTGTTCAACAAACAGTCAATACCATCGGTACAGAAAACACCGATGAAGAGGAATGGTTATCCTATCTTAACAAAGCATGATATATCTCCCTACCAGAGTCTGATTCACCTTGCTGTTATCCGACTAAAGGATCTGAAAGTAAGACTCAACCAAGCAGTGATGAAGTTACTGACAGCTTCACCACCAGAAGTCATGGTTCATCAGAAGAAGTTCCTCCTATCCCCGAAGAGACTTGGGATACATTAGGAGAACCAAGCGGAAAATTCGACTACATGGTGAAATACTCTGCTCCTGAAAGTTCAAGAATCTCTCTTGAAGACATTGTTCCAACTGGATGGAACATTGATTATGAGTACCTCTCTCAGCCAAAAGAGATATATAACCCTTGCTATTCATCATCAGCATCTGGTGAAATCATCATAGAGGATTATATCCCCAAATCACCTTCCGAGGCTACGGATCTAGAGTTCACATATCTAGTCAATGCCATCTTGGGAGAAGAGCAAGACCAAAATACAGAAGAGGATGATCTCGAAAGTGTCTCCGACAACGAGTCTCTCCATTCAGAATATTGGAAGTTTCCTCAAAAGAAAAATCGACATACTCCACTTGGAAATGGATATGCTCACACCGCTCAGTCTGCTGAAGTAGAAGAAGATCGTCTGAGTGTTGCAAAGACAATGGTTGGTAAATCAAGACCTACCACAGGCCAGCTTAAGCCTAAGGTTCCAGATTACTTAGTGCACAATGGGGTTCGCCACTACTGGACAGCTGTTGAAGTTTCAACTATTGTTCGCACTCCTAAGTAGGAATTTTCACCGTTATTTTGTCCTCTCACCATAGTCCAGGGTGAAGAGATGTTTCATAGGGCTTTGCATTTTACTATTTCCTAGGAAAATGTCCCTCTTTGCTTCGCCCAAAGCAATATAGTTTTGTTTTATAGGGTCTTTGTTTCAAGAAATGACTGTCAATAAATAAAAATGTCATTCTGTTCCTTCGTTTAGTTTTCCCTTTTCTTTTTTTCGGAAATTGGTAATCCTAAAAAACACCCTTAAAAAACATCAAAATATTCCATTAACTGCATACACCGAGTCTTCCCTCGTTGTCTAAATAAAACTTATCACACAGATGCAGATTAATCATAAAATACCCCGTTGAAACGTGCGACCGTATGACTTCTCCAAACTTTGAGTTTCCTGTATTCGAGGCAGAGGAAGAAGAAGACGAAGAAATATCAAAGGAAATTTCACGGTTACTTCAACAAAAGGAAGAGGCCATTCAGCCATACAATGAGCCTCTAGAGATCATTAACCTTGGTTCCGAGGGAAACAGAAAAGAGGTTCAGATTGGAGCTTCGCTCTGTTCAGAGATCAGAGAGAGTTTGATACAACTGCTCAAAGAATTCTCAGATGTCTTCGCTTGGTCTTATCAAGATATGCCAGGGTTGGATACCAGTATAGTGGAGCATCACTTGCCATTAAAAGCAGAATGCCCTCCGGTCAAGCAAAAATTAAGAAGAACTCATCCGGATATGGCCATGAAAATCAAAGAGGAAGTTCAAAAGCAGATCAACGCAGGTTTCCTCGTCACTTCAGAATACCCTCAGTGGTTAGCTAACATTGTTCCCGTTCCTAAGAAAGACGGAAAAGTCCGCATGTGCGTCGACTATAGAGATTTGAACAAAGCTAGCCCTAAGGATGATTTTCCTTTACCACATATTGATATGTTGGTAGACAGTACAGCAAAATCCAAAGTTTTCTCATTCATGGACGGATTTTCAGGATACAACCAAATCAAAATGGCACCTGAAGACATGGAAAAAACAGCTTTCATCACCTCCTGGGGCACGTTCTGCTATCGTGTTATGCCTTTTGGACTAAAGAACGCAGGGGCAACTTATCAAAGAGCCATGACTACTGTCATACCCCAAAATTTGCCCATACTATTTATCCTACTCAAAATCAAAGTCAAGACACCTCACATGGTTTATGATACTTTAGACTATCTCCATGACGAAGTTCAGGCTCAAATCAAAAGATTTCCGTCTCAAGCATGTTCATAACCCATTGTGTAAGACCCATGAGGCCACTCTTATATTTTTTATCATTATTATTTTATTTGGAATTTATTTATTTAAATTCTTAAATAAAGTAAACGAATAATGAAAAACATAAAAGATACAATATTGGTTTATTTTGTGATCAAATCTCGAGTAAATACCCGAGTTTACTATAGGGAAATTCGCGAGGAATGGTTGATACAAGTTAGGCTATCTAAAAAAAATAATATATATGTATGGAGCAATATTGAATAAACGGGCCTAATTGATGGAGTGTAAACATGAATAGCAAAAGATCTCCAAGCCCATTTGTGCATCATTTTGATTTTGGGTTTATTTATTTTTGATTTTATCTAATTTAAATCAAAAAAATAAAATAAATTAAAGAAAGCAATTGTGATGTACGAAAATCTTTTTCTTCTTCCAATCAGTAATGAATCAAAAATCTAATTAAAGTTGGATTGAGTTCAAAAACAGCAAGTTTCAAATCTCTTCCCAAATCAAATCTCTGAGTGATTTCAATCATAAGGATTCAAATAGATTTGTTTCACCTTTAGTAACCTAAATCCACCTCTATATATATACTTAATCCTAATCAGAAGAGGAAGAGGTTTTTTTTTAGGGGAGTAGCTCCAAGAACGCAGCAAGAACGGTGGCATTCGGAGAATTCGCAAACCACGCTTCCAATCGATTCAAGCTAAACCGAGTGTGCCAATCGACTTCTGGAAAGCCTTGTGATCAATCCCAGCCGCTGCTGCAACGTTACGGTTCTTGTTTCAGACTTCTTTCTTTATCTTTCAATTTCACACATACGCATGATTTCAATTTAGTTTGACCATACATTCTTGTTAATGTTGATGTTTCGATGATAACTGGGTGATTTAATTGAGGTTTTGGTGCAAGCATAATCATGTGCCATGTTTAGGGTTCTAAAGCTTCGGATTAGGGGCTCTCCGTTTAGGCGAAATTTGACGAAACCGATGTTACCTATGAATTCCGGGATCGATTGCGAGTTGATCCATGATTTTGTTTTGAGTTTATTTGCAGTGATTTATGATTCTGATGTATACAGGGCTATGGTGGCTAAAGAATGTTACGTTCTGCAGAAATCGAATGAAAGAGATGAAGAAGCCTAGGCGTGATTTTTTTTAATTTTAATTAGCGACTGTGTTTGTTATATCATGATTATCATTCTATCCTTAACCGCATAACGATCATGCTCTAGCGGAGAGCGTGCACCTTTAAAGCGTTTCTATGTGTAAAGACCATGGTTCGAACCTTGCCTCTTGCAAAGGTTTTTCTGTTTATTTTTCTTCTTCTTAGATTACAGATCCTACGCGTACCATCAACGCATGTGCACCATGCTCGCTCACTCTCCTGGCCAATGGATCATCTTCCCACTATATCCAACGCACCAGACAGCGCAAGCCCACCATAGTCTACACACGCGAGCCACACCTGATCGCAAGCTAAGTTTTGCAATTTTTTTTATATTTAATTACATAAGTCTATTGTTTATTATTTATTTTAATTATTTATTTTTTCTTTTGTATTCATAAAACCTAATATATTATTTTTCATCAAATTTTTTGTTCATACAATAATAATAATTATTTTATTTATTCATATTAATAGTTATATATTTCTTTTATATATTATTTAATCTATTCTATTTTAATTTACCTTTAAAATCTTTAAAGAAAAAATCATAATTATTTTATTTAAATTCCAAAAATTCCATGAAACTATTTTTTACACTCGACTTAATTTCCTCATTTCGATTTAATTAATTAGGTCGCAAGACCAATAATTAATTAAATCAATTTGTCATTATATCCAACCTGAATCCTAATTAGGGTTTACCCTGCACTGAATACGTTTTCTTTTCTGTGCCTTTTTAGGGTTTGCAATATGATTATGATTAATCCCGACTACGCGCCTATTCCGAATCACGAAGTTAAGTACTCTATTTAATTTAATTTAAATTTTCATTTGGTTTATTTTTGAATTAGGGTTTGTTTCGCCTTCATATTTTTCTGCCTTGTCCTTTTTCAGGGTTAACTTTAAAAGCGCCCCCGACTATCAATCACGTCAGATCAAATGCAAAAAGCTAAGTGCCCTTCATTTAATTACTTATTTCAAATTATTGCCTCGACCTTCTTATTTTAGGGTTAGAGACGTTCGCCTCTGAATTAGCCATACACTCACCCTATTTGTATTTGCCTTTTCAGGGTTTGTGAATTGCCAAAGCTACGAGTTTGGTAACCCTAAACTTTACCCTTTATTTTTCTGTTTAATTATTACTTGTGTCAAACCCTATTAAGGGATCCACTGGTTTCATTGTCCCCTCCCCCATATTACTATTGTTCTTACCTTATATTATCTGCGTGGTTAGTAAAATAAGGGAGTGACAACCATGAATTGAATTTAGAATCGCTAATTTACAAGATAATATAATTGAATATAATCACATGATTGGTGCACACACGCACACTTTTTGGGTAACCCTCTCTGTTGCCTTGTTGCCTTGTTGCCTGTTGCCCTGTTGCCTTGTGTTTTTTGCAGAATAGCCAGTCCCTCGAATACGAGGATACCTCAGCCATGTTGCCTCGATAAAAGGTCATGAGACCCTAAAATGATGCTGCCTTCGATACACTAACATGACCTCGACCCTCAGAAGTTGCCCACAAATAAGGCTGAGGTATCTTCTGGTTGCCTACGAAAGGCTATTCTGATCTTTCCCCTTAGACTACCTGCCCCTCTATGGCATGGGTCAGTCTTTGGGTGAACGATATCTCGATGACCCTTCAACCTCCAAACGAAAGGCTTCCCTGCCCTATTATGGCAAGGATAGATCCTTTCATTCTGAAAGGCTAAAAAGAGACCTATCATCTGAGTTTAAGGTAATTGCCCCTAATTGCCTTGCCATGCTCTATTTTCTATATTCTTTCTCAAAATTCTTCAAAAAACTGGCTACGCTCATTTTACGAGCTAAAGTCCATTTTTCCTCTTTCATCTACATTTTCTGAAAACGAGCAAGCAAAGCAATTAAGAGCCCATGGAAAACCATGGATGCAAAGGGTGCCTTACACCTTCCCTTTGCATAAATTACCCCCCGAACTCAGATTTCTTTAAAAGGTTTTTTTTCTGTTTCTTTTAGCCTTTCCGATTTAGTTTGGATAAAATAAAAGTCGGTGGCGACTCTTGCTTACCGCGACATTTCGATCGATAAAAAGTCAGTTCACCGTATTACAACTACGCTTTTCCACGACATGATGCATAAAGAAGTGGAAGTCTATGTGGACGACATGATTGCCAAATCAGAAAATGAAGAAGATCACATACAGAATCTGACAAAATTATTTCAACGCTTACGGAAGTTTCAGCTTCGCCTGACCCCAACAAGTGTACCTTTGGTGTCTACTCAGGAAAACTCCTTGGTTTCATTGTCAGCGAACGAGGAATTGAAGTAGATCCAGACAAAGTCAAGGCAATTCAAGAAATGCCTTCACCCAGAACCGAGAAACAAGATAGAGGATTTCTTGGACGTCTGAATTACATCTCGAGATTCATATATCTCATGACTGCAACTTGCACTCCTATTTTCAAACTTCTACGGAAAAATCAAAGTTGCGTCTGGACAGACGATTGTCAGAAAGCGTTCGACAGCATTAAGGAATATCTACTCGAACCGCCCATCCTGTCTCCTTCAGTGGAAGGAAGACCTTTGATAATGTACTTAACCGTCTTAGAAGATTCCATGGGTTGTGTCCTTGGACAGCAAGACGAGACAAAGAGAAAAGAGCATGCCATTTACTACCTAAGCAAGAAATTCACTGACTGTGAATCCCGCTATTTCATGCTCGAGAAGACGTGTTGTGCTTTGGCCTGGGCTGCCAAGCGTCTCCGCCAGTACATGATTCAACATACTACTCGTTTGATCTCTCATATGGATCCAATCAAGTACATCTTTGAGAAGCCTGCTTTAACTGGGAGAATTGCCCGTTGGCAGATGTTGTTATCAGAATATGACATTGAGTATCACGCACAGAAAGCCGTGAAAGGAAGTATTCTAGCTGAGCACCTGGCTCACCACCCACTCAATGGTCATGAATCAACCAGTTTCGAATTTCCAGACGAGGACGTCATGTACCTCAAGATGAAAGATTACGACGAGCCACTACCAGACGAAGGACCTGAGATAGGATCCCAGTGGGGCTTAATCTTTGACGGAGCTGTCAATGCTTATGGACGAGGAATTGGGGCAATCATTGTTACACCTCAGGGTACCCATATTCCATTTACCGCCAGATTAACTTTCAAGTGCACAAACAATGAGGCCGAATATGAAGCTTGCATCATGGGTCTCGAAGAAGCCGTGGATCTAAGAATCAAACACTTGGATGTATATGGAGATTCTGCTTTGGTCATCAATCAAATCAAAGGAGAATGGGAAACACACCAACCAGGGCTAATTCCTTACAAAGACTACGCGAGGAGATTGTTACCATTCTTCGACAAGGTAGATTTTCATCACATTCCTCGTGAAGAAAATAATTTGGCTGATGCATTAGCCACACTCTCTTCCATGATTAAGATAAATCATTGGAATGACATTCCTTAGATCAATGTTATGCGCCTGGATAGGCCCGCTCATGTTTTCACAATAGAAGCAATCATCGACGACAAACCGTGGTATCACGACATCAAGAACTTTCTTCAAAAGCAAGAGTACCCTCTTGGGGCGTCAAAGAAAGATAGAAAGACTTTGAGAAGGTTAGCTTGTAGATTCTTCCTGAATGAAGATGTTCTGTACAAGAGAAATTTCGACATGGTTCTGCTCAGATGCGTTGACAGAAGAGAAGCAGAAGTACTCATGAGAGAAATACATGAAGGTTCCTTTGGTACTCACACCAATGGACATACCATGACAAGGAAAATACTGAGAGTAGGATATTATTGGCTGACGGTGGAGTCAGATTGCTACCAATACGCAAAGAGGTGTCACAAATGTCAGATCTACGCTGATAGAATTCATGTGCCACCATCTCTTCTCAACATACTCTCTTCCCCTTGGCCTTTCTCCATCTGGGGAATCAACATGATTGGAATGATCGAGCCAAAAGCGTCCAACGGACATCGCTTCATCTTGGTAGCCATAGACTATTTCACCAAATGGGTTGAAGCAGCTTCATATGCAAACGTTACAAGACAAGTTGTCGTCAGGTTTATCAAAAATCACATCATCTGTCGCTACGGCATTCCTAGCAGGATAATCACTGACAATGGGTCAAATTTGAATAACAAAATGATGAAGGAGCTTTGTGAAGAATTCAAGATTGAACATCAAAACTCATCTCCTTACAGACCAAGGATGAATGGAGCTGTAGAAGCAGCTAACAAAAACATCAAGAAAATTGTTCAGAAGATGGTCATCACTTACAAAGATTGGCATGAAATGCTCCCGTATGCTCTTCATGGTTACCGTACATCAGTACGTACTTCGACTGAAGCAACTCCTTTCTCCCTTGTATATGGCATGGAGGCAGTCCTACCTATAGAGGTTGAGATCCCATCAATGAGAGTCTTGATGCAGACAAAATTAACAGAAGCCGAGTGGTGTCAAAACAGATTCGATGAATTGAACTTAATCGAAGAAAAGCGCATGACAGCTTTATGCCACGGTCAGCTATATCAACAAAGAATGAAGAAAGCTTTCGACAAAAAGGTTCGACCTCGCACAATCAAAGAAGGCGACCTTGTACTCAAAAAGATTCAATCTTTTCTCACAGATTCGAGAGGGAAATGGGCTCCCAATTATGACGGCCCCTACGTGGTCAAGAGAGCTTTCTCAGGAGGAGCCTTAATACTCACGACTATGGATGGAGAAGAATTCACCCGTCCTGTGAACGTCGACGCAGTCAAGAAATACTTCGCCTAAATAATCAAAAGAACAGCTCGCTAAGTTGAAAACTCGCAAAGAGCGGCTTAGGCAAAAAAGAGCGTCTCGGTGAATCGAAAACCCGATAGGGCGATTCAGGCAAAATTTAGAGACATAAAAAAAAAAAATCAATCCCGGTAAACTTAAAACCCGAAAGGGGTAGTTTACGCAAAAGTTAGGGATATATGGCAAGTAACTGTGTTCAGGACAAACTTGATCATTCAAAATCCATAGTGGAGTATTCATCAGCAGTAGGTCATCTTCTACGAAGCACGAATACAGCGCAACTCGGAGTGGAAGGGAAGGATAGCGGTCGTCACGTTTCATCGTAGCCCTTTTCCCGAAAAATTACCAATTTCCAACTTTGTAAATACTCCATGGAATTAAGCATTTAGCTGATTACCATTCTATAATAATAATTTGAGCCTTGTGCTTTTTCTTTGCAATCTAGTCTTATTCAGTTTCTTGAAATGCATTTCAAATTTAGACAGTCTTTCTTGAAACAAATGTTTTCATAAAATAAAATGAATTTACTTGCAAAAATAAAGGTGAAATTTCTTTCTGAGGTTTACAAACAATAGGAAGAATGCAAACAGTTGCTCCGAGAACGGTTGAGACTCCGGGAACCAAGATTTCCCCATGAGGTCGCTTTGCGAACATCTCCCGATGACGGATCTTCACTTCAATTCATATTACTCACTTCGGACAGCGGACAACTGATAACCAGGTATTCCCAACAGAGTTCGAACTACAAAAAGAGGACATCTTCTGATCAACAAGATTCAAGTCGTATCATAGGATTTTACATCCGCGACAATTCTATTCACATTCACTTTACATTTTATGATTGTCATAATATTCATGCATACATTACAATTGCATAGTCAAGTCAGGCTTTGATCATGTGAATGCCCGAGTCATTGGGCATGAACTCAAGTTTCCCCTGCAAGTTCTGGAGAAACTTTTTCCTTCAAGACGACAGTTCATACACAAGGATCTCCCCAAGCAAGTCAACAAATGGTAGTCACCCTCAAAGGAGATAGTTTGTTCACTTTTGGAGTTCCCCAGCCGAGATTCTCCCGCAGAGCGACACTCAACAGTCTTCTTCAGATAAGATAGTCTGTTTCGCATTTTGGAATTCCCCACAGGGCCGATGAGCGATTCTCTTCTCCAAAAAGTGTGGATTCCCCGACATAATTGACAAGTGTTAGTTTTTCCTCCTGGAAAACAATTTGGTATTTCCCCAGCAAGATCAAGAGATGCCACTTTCCGTTAAAGAAAATAATTCAGAATCTCCCAGCAGATCGACAAATGATCCCCAGCGAAGTCAGTGAATGGCAGTCTCTTTCAGCAAAAGACAGTTCACTTACTTTTTCGAAAAAAATAATAATAATAATAATAATAACGAATGGCAGCCTTCTTCATGAAGACAGTTCGTTTCGCTTAAAGATTCCTCAACAAAGTCAGCAAATGGCAGTCTCTTTCAGCAGAAGACAGTTTGCTCATTTTCTTTCACGGTAGGGTCAACAAATGGCAGTCTCTCCCAGTAGAAGACAGTTTGTTCCCCTAGCAATTGGCAAATGGCAGTCTTCCCCCAAGGAAAGACAGTTTGTCTGTTAAATACTAAAGAAATCGACAAATGGCAGTTTCTTCAAACAGTTTGTCTGTTTCTGGGATGTTTAGTTCCCCTCATAGTCGACGAATGGCAGTTTTCCTCTTAGTAAAACAGTTTGTTGATTCCCCGGCATCAGTCGACGAATGGCGGTTTTCTTTATGAAAACAGTTCGTCCGCCTTCAAACAAAGTCATTAGCCCCTCAAAAGATCATGAGGCTATATGACATTCTTTCAAAGACGTCAAGTCAAAAGAGAAGACGGTGAAGTTTCTTTACTACCATCAAATGGCGTCTCATCTCCAAGTGTTGATGAGAAGTTTGATGAGGAAACAAACCCTTGAAGTTTCTTTACTACCATCAAATGGCGTCTCATCTCCAAGTGCTGATGAGAAGTTTGATGAGGAAACAAACCATTGAAGTTTCTTTACTACCATCAAATGGCGTCTCATCTCCAAGTGCTGATGAGAAGTTTGATGAGGAAACAAACCCTTGAAGTTTCTCTACTACCGTCAAATGGCGTCTCATCTCCAAGTGCTGATGAGAAGTTTGATGAGGAAACAGACCTTTGGAAATTTTCTCTTTATCTGAGATATTGTCCAAACGCAACTAAGACCAGTTTCGAGATATGGACATCCGAAACAATGGGGAGGTTGTTTGCCTTTTTCTAAGTGTCAACACTTAGTTAAAGAAGATGGATTGCGCATCCTACACTACAATCCATTCGCCAGAGTCCACATCAAGTATTTCTACAGGAGTTTGTCTCCTCATCCCCCGCCAAGTGCGACAACGGGATCAAGTCATGCAAAGATTTTATCAATTACAACATCTCAGGAGCGCCCAAAATTCGGGCATTCTTTGATATTTAAGTCTCTTTCACGCAGGAGAGATCGAGATATCAATCTCTCTCCCTCCAGATAAAAGAAACTTAAATAGGGGCATCTGTCATACCCTAATTTTTGACCCCCCTGAGATGACATGTCTTCAGGATATTTATCAGGTCAAAGCAAATACCCAGAGCAGCCTGGCATTCAATCAAGGATGTTCAAAGACAAGAAAACTCAGGCAAAGGATCAATCAATAGAAGGATTAGTCTCTAATACAATCATAAGACTCAAGGGCTTCATTCTTTTTCACCTATGATTGATTAGACACCCAGTCATCTGAGTACAGGTTTACTCAGATCACAAAACTAGGGTTTTGAGTCTATCAAGGACTAAAATCAGGGATCACCTTTGGGAAACCCTAAAAATCCCCAGGGGATCATTCAAAGACATCAATCATTTTCAAATAGCTCATATTACAAGATCTACTGGACATCACACCTCAATTCAAAGTCTACAGCCATCATTTTCATCTGGTCGACAATTAGGGTTTTTGACCTAATTTACCAGAATAGTTGACTTTTAATCAGGGCATGGATCCAAAACTCAAGACATGATTCAAGAACCTCTACTACCTCCATATAATCCATTTACATCACTCATTTGAGGAGGAGATCTTGTTTCTACACAAAAGTCCAAATTTTCACTTTATTTGGAAAAAGTCAACTGTATGGGATCACCTTTGACTTTTAAGATTTTTGGTCAAACCATGACTTTCAAAGATCAATATCATCAATATATGGATATTAAAGTCATTTGACCAAAGAAATTCAAAGAAATTCATCAAGGAGCGAAAAGTCGGGAATTAGGGTTTTTTGAAGGCATGGTGAGAACTCAAAATTTCACCTACACAACTCAAAAAACTTCCAACATGAAAGTTGTAGATCTTGCAAAATAAAACAACATCTTACAATGCAACTTTTTTCAAGAAATCAATCATTTAAGAGATTTGGAGATTTTTAAGTTTTAGGTCATAAACACTTAGAAAATTTTCTAAGTGTTTTTAACCTAGTTTTCTTCCAACTTTGGCCTCATTTTTCACAAATTTGCCAAAGGATTCTGAAGAAACTCCAAACTAATGATTTGAAGTAGATGTTTAGGGCTTTCCAAATTGTGTTCAACCTTCTCCAAATTCATTTTGAGCTAAGAGTTATGCTTGTTCAAAGCTGGCCTCATGAAGTGAAATTATAGGTCATGTACATTTTTGAACTTTGCAATTTTGAGCACATGACCTCAAATATGGATGCTACACGACCCATAACACATCTGAAAACATGCCATGCATTCATTTTCACCATGCCATGATAATTGAGGAAGATTCCTAAAACAAGAACATGTGATTATGTAATGATTACATTTGTGAATTTATGGCAAATTGATGAATCACCCAAGGAATCTTCTCACCAACCAATTAGAGCTCACTTTGCATCTAAAATCTTCCCTAAGATCAGATAGAATCAATGGATGGGGAGCTGGCTCGAAAATGCAATGATCACACTTGGATATTCTTTGAAATTTCTTCATGGCTAAGAAACCAAATTCACTTCACTAAGCAAGCTCATTCTCTCAATCTATACTGAATGATTTGCCTATAAATAGAGAGCTCTTCCTCATTCAGAAACACACCAAAGCAACTATAATCCTTGCTTTCTCTTTCTCTTCTCATGCTTATGGTTTTTCAAAGTTCTTTGGCAAGAAGAATCGATTTCTTCAAACCAGAGCTTATCTTTGGAAAGTAAGCATTCTAACATCTCAAAGGGGATCATTTGAGGTGATCCAAACACCTGGATCACTTCTGAACGTGGAGAATCATCATCTTCACTTCCTACTTGGAGCTGTTGCAGTTGGAGGTCTATGGAGTAATTCAGAAGGTGTCAAGCAAACCTAAGTGTTCAAACACGTTCCTTAGGGTGTGGTGAAGCTATCCAGATGGCTGCAGCTCATCTGTAACTCAAGATTCAACACTCTCCATGTCTACTTGAAGCTCAAATCGAGGGAGGTCCATAGAGCAATTCAGGAGAATTGAAGTTATAACAAGCATTCAGTTAGCATCACTGAATCCCAAGGAAGCTTTTGGAATCATTCATACAAGCCCAGGTGCTCTCCATCATCCTCACGACCTCCATTTTCAGAGGTAAGTTCTTGAACTCCATCTCTTTAATTCAAGTACTCTTTGTGATAAAGCTCGATTCTATCTTGTTCAGCATCATAAGAGGATTGAAAACCCTCTATCATCATTCATTTATCTTTCAGTATAGTCATTTAATTTGATTTTCAAATTTTAGGGTTCTTCACGTTTTTTAGTAAATTAGTTAGATGTAGTTAATATAAATTTATGTTAGTTACATATTCAGAATCGTGAGTGACTTTAGAACAAGTTTCATGTTTACATCGTTGCAAATGGTTGAGAGTTGAGAGAGTTCAGATTTTCAAAAATTCAAAGCTAGAGGTTGAAGATGACAATGGTGGTGGCGCGCAAATTTCAAATTCAGGGTTGAGTTTATTTTATTTTGAATGATACCTGTTTCATTAACGACTAAATCGTTATAGCCCAGTGGTAAAGAGTGTTTGTGTGTTGCGCGTGCCCAAGGTCTGGGGTTCGAATCCCCCTCGCCCCAGACCTTTTGATTTTTTTTTTCTTTTTTGCTTCTATACACTTGAATAACATATGAATTGCAAAGGAGTCAGTTTACTATCACCATACGCGCGCTGGCTCAGTGGTGTTGGTTTTGGGTGTGTGACCTAAAGGGCGTGTGTTCAAACCTTGGAGGAGACAAAATCATTTTTTTACCACTAATTTCCTTCATTTTTTTTCTCATAACTTCACACAATTAATTCATCTATCAAATTAATTTATTTTCACTCCATTTTTCACACACTTATTATTTAATACATCTATTTTATGAATAATCAAAAAAATCATAAAAATATTATTTATTTCATGTATTTTAATTAGGTTTAAAATAGTATGTTTTAAATGTTTTCTTAAATACTTTAAAATATATATTTTCATTTTGTTTTAACCTAATTACTTTGTGAATAATTTTATGATAAAACCCTAATTAATTGAAGGATAGAAAAACACTTAGAAAGGGGGGGATTGAATAAGTGTGACTTTAAATCTTGGACGATAAAAATAAATTGCACAATTATTTTTATCCTGGTTCGCTGTTAACGAAGCTACTCCAATCCACCCCCGCAGAGATGATTTACCTCAACTGAGGATTTAATCCACTAATCGCACGGATTACAATGGTTTTCCACTTAGTCCGCAACTAAGTCTTCCAGAGTCTTCTGATCACACACTGATCACTCCAGGAACAACTGCTTAGATACCCTCTAAGACTTTTTTAGAGTCTACTGATCAACCTGATCACTCTAGTTACAAACTGCTCAGCCAACTACTAAGACTTCCTAGAGTATACTGATCACACGATCACTCTAGTTCCTTACAACTTAATGTAATCAATTCTAAGAGTTTACAAATGCTTCTTAAAAGCGATAATCACAACTGTGATATTTCTCTTAACGTTTAAGCTTAATCTCACTAAAATATTACAACAGCAATGTAGTGAGCTTTGATGAAGATGAAGATTCTGAGTTTTGATTTGAACAGCGTTTCAGCAAGTTAATTTGAATTGTCTTTGTTCAGGATCGTTAACCTTGCTTCTCATCAGAACTTCATATTTATAGGCGTTGAGAAGATGACCGTTGAGTGCATTTAATGCTTTGCGTGTTCCGTACAGCATTGCATTTAATGTTATACGCTTTTGTCAACTACCTCGAGCCTTGTTCACGCTGTGTCTACTGACGTTGCCTTTAGTAGCTTTAACGTTCCTTTTGTCAGTCAGCGTAGTCTGCCACCTGTACTTCCTTCTGATCTGATGTTTGTGAATACGACGTTTGAATATCATCAGAGTCAAAACAGCTTGGTGCATAGCATCTTCTGATCTTCTGATCTTGAAGTGCTTCTGTTGCGTGATACCATCTTCTGATCTTCAGTGCTTCTGATCTCATGTTCTTCTGATGCTACCATAGACCCATGTTCTGATTCTGCTTCGACCATCTTCTGATGTCTTGCCAGACCATGTTCTGATGTTGCATGCTGAACCATTTGAGACACAACTTCTGAGCGCTGAATTATGCGTACTCTTTATATATATTTCCTGAAAGGGAAATTGCATTGGATTAGAGTACCATATTATCTTAAGCAAAATTCATATTATTGTTATCATCAAAACTAAGATAATTGATAAGAACAAATCTTGTTCTAACAATCTCCCCCTTTTTGATGATGACAAAAACATATATAAATGATATGAATTTGCGATCAGAAAGAGTAGACGGCAAAAGACAAATTACACAGCTATAGCATAAGCATATGAATATGTCTCCCCCTGAGATTAACAATCTCCCCCTGAGATAAATAATCTCCCCCTGAAATAAATACTCGAAGAACTTTGATAAAAGACTTCCCTGATTATTTCGGTAGAGACGATCATATAAGCTTCTGCCTTCAGAGAATTCATAGCTTCTGACTTCTGCTTCCATTGGACAGCTTCAGAACTTGAATTTCTTTAGATCCTTAGAACACTCACAGCTTCTGATTCCTGCTTCCATCGTGGACAGCTTCAGAACTTGAATTTCTTTGATCTTCAGAACATTCACAGCTTCTGACTTCTGCTTCCCTCGGATAGCTTCAGAACTTTGAATGTCTACCATCATCACTTCATGCTAGATTTGTATCAGAACATTGTTGAATGTACCAGAGCATCATCAGAGCATCTCTACATCCTGAAATGTTACAGAACAAAAACTAAACGACAAAAGTCAGCATGAGCGAGTTAGAACATAAAATTTATGTTTGAACACATTATATGTATCAGAGCCATATAGGCTGAAATAATGTATCAGAGCAAATAATGTATCAGAGCCATAACATTATATGTATCAGAGCAAATAGAATTTTGTCAGAACAGGATAGACAATGATATTCAAATTCTATTATCAGTGCTTCTGATTCATTCTTCTTTCTTGCTTCTGATCTCTGAAGCTTGACAGCACTCAGCTTGCTTCAGTTTCCAAGAGCTTATTCCTTTTACAGAATAACGCTTCTTATGGTTTTGCTTCTAGTGTTTGCTTCTGAAGATTCACTTCACTTCTCTGTACCTGCAAAACACTTAAACCATATAGAACTTGCAGTTGTTGTTAGTGAATGTGTGGGAGCTTTTACCCAGCAACTGATAGATTTAATCAAATCATTTATCATTTATCTTCTCCCCCTTTTTGTCATAACATCAAAAAGAATATTTAAAAAGATTCAGATGCAAAAAAAACGACAAAAGAAAACATTTACTGGAATGTAAAACACAAGGAAACTTTTCATTGATAATCAAAAGATATTACAAAAGGTTCCTATGTTTAACAAGATGAGAAACATTCCTAGCAAATACAAAGTAGAATTTCCAAAGAGGAAATTACTACAAAAATTAAAAAATACAACATTCGGTCAAGAAACTCAACATAGAAGTTTAGCATATCTTCCTAAAACTCAAGAAAGTCTTTTGTCTTTGGATGAAAGTTGATAACAACATCAAAGAAGAGTCTGACTTGAGCGGTATTAGAAGAGCCATCCCGAGATGCACAGAGATCTGTCGCCCTTGAGTCATGGAGCTTCAACAGACTTAGGGTGAACGCTAGGTTTTGAGAGAAGAAATGAAAAACGAGAGAGAGAGAGAGAGAAAAAAAAAAAACTTTAAGAGGAAAACAAAGAGATAGGAAACCAAAAACCCTTTTGAAGAGTATTTAAAAGAAAATAAAATGAAACGAATGATGACTAGCATTTAATGTTACGTGACGTGAGGAGAGATAATAAAGACAAATGAGATGACTAGCACAGTTACCTATGGTCGGCGTCCCTTCAACTGCACGCGCGCTTATCCATGAATAGTAACGACAGGTTTACCATCCCGAGATAAAACGTAACAGCTGTTTTGCTTTAAAAGAGGTTCTGAATCAACTTAGACAATGAAACGTTAGTAATAACCGAATCATAATTTCTAAAAGAATTCAATCAGAACTTCTGATTAAAAGAAATGTTCCACATTCATTTCAGAAGATACTCATATATAAGAACTTCTCATCTTCTCATTCTGGGCATAGATCCATACTGATGTTCTTCAGAATGAACTTAAACCTATCTTCAGCCAGGGGTTTTGTAAAGATATCAGCCCATTGATGGTCTGTATCAACAAAGTTTAAAGATATAACACCCTTCTGAACATAGTCCCTTATGAAATGATGTTTTATCTCAATATGTTTAGCTTTTGAATGAAGAATAGGATTCTTAGATAAACATATAGCAGAAGTATTATCACAGAATATAGGAATGTTACTCTCAAATATCTGATAATCTTCCAACTGACTCTTCATCCAGAGCATCTGTGTACTACAGCCAGCAGCAGCGATATATTCTGCTTCTGTCGTTGATAGAGCAATAGTTGCTTGCTTCTTGCTGTACCAGGAGATCAAATGACTTCCAAGAAATTGGCAACTTCCTGAAGTACTTTTTCTTTCAACTCTGTCTCCAGCATAATCAGCATCGCAGAATCCTACTAAGTTGTATTCTTTAGATATTCTGTAAACTAAGCCAACATTAGTAGTACCTTTAAGATACCTTAGAATTCTCTTAACAGCAGTTAAATGAGATTCTCTAGGATCTGATTGGAATCTAGCACACAAACAAACACTGAACAGAATGTCAGGTCTAGAAGCAGTCAGATATAGGAGAGATCCAATCATACCTCTGTATAACTTCTGATCTACCTTCTTACTTACCTCATCCTTACCTAGGATGCATGTTGGATGCATAGGAGTTTTGGCTTCTTTGCAGTCTAGAAGATTAAACTTCTTCAGAAGTTCCTTCACATACTTGGTTTGGTGAACATACGTTCCTTCTGATGTTTGATTTATTTGTATTCCAAGGAAGTACTTGAGTTCTCCCATCATGCTCATTTCAAACTCAGCCTGCATAGACTTAGCAAACTCCTTTCCAAGTGTAGCATTAGATGTTCCAAAAATAATATCATCTACATATATTTGACAGATTAAAATATCCTTTTCAAAGGTTTTACAAAAGAGAGTAGTGTCCACTTTTCCTCTAGTGAAACCATTATCCAGAAGGAAAGAACTTAAGCGTTCATACCAAGCTCTGGGAGCCTGTTTCAATCCATACAATGATTTCTTAAGTTTAAAAACATGATTAGGAGACATAGAGTCTTCAAAACCAGGAGGTTGATGGACATAAACTTCTTCATCTATATAACCATTTAAGAAGGCACTCTTAACATCCATCTGATAGAGAGTGATGTTATGTTGAGTGGCAAAAGAAATTAATAGACGAATAGACTCTAACCTGGCCACTGGTGCAAAGGTTTCTGTATAATCAATCCCTTCTTGCTGACTATAACCCTGAGCCACCAGTCTGGCTTTGTTCCTTACCACTTCACCTTTCTCACTGAGCTTGTTTCTGAAGACCCATTTTGTACCAATTATATTGAATCCATCTGGTCTAGGAACAAGATCCCAAACATCATTCCTTGTAAACTGATTTAGTTCTTCTTGCATAGCAATTATCCAGTCTGGATCTTCTAGAGCATGATCAACAGAAGTTGGCTCGATCAAAGATACAAGACCTAATTGACAGTCTGCATTGTTCTTAAGGAATGCTCTTGTTCTGATTGGATCATCCTTCTTTCCAAGAATGACATCTTCTGAATGACCAGAGATGAGTCTGGATGATCTTCTGACAGATGGTTCTTCAGATATGCTTAGATCCTCCAGAGAAGCTGATACTTGATCTTCAGATTCTTTGCTTCTGAGAAGCTCTGCTTCTGATGCGTTGCTTCTTGGCTCAACAACTTCTGATATGTCAATATCACAATCTGCAAAATTATCAAACTGCTTTGGTTTTTCAGAACCAAGCTTATCATCAAACCTGATATTGATTGATTCTTCTACAACCAATGTTTCAGTATTGTATACTCTGTAGCCTTTTGAGCGTTCAGAATATCCAAGAAGGAAACATTTTTGTGCTTTGGAATCAAACTTACCAAGATGATCTTTAGTGTTCAGAATAAAGCATACACATCCAAAAGGATGGAAATATGAAATGTTGGGCTTTCTGTTCTTCCACAATTCATAGGGAGTCTTATTTAGAATAGGTCTGATAGAGATTCTATTCTGAATATAGCATGCAGTGTTTATTGCTTCTGCCCAGAAATGCTTAGCCATATTGGTTTCATTGATCATGGTTCTGGCCATTTCTTGCAGAGTCCTATTCTTTCGTTCTACAACCCCATTTTGCTGTGGAGTTCTAGGACAAGAGAAATCATGGGCAATACCATTTTCTTTGAAGAATTCTTCAAAGGATTTGTTCTCAAATTCACCACCATGATCACTTCTGACCTTTATGATTTTACACTCTTTTTCAGATTGAATCTGAATGCAGAAATCAAAGAACACTGAATGAGTCTCATCCTTGTGTTTCAAGAATTTTACCCATGTCCAGCGGCTATAATCATCTACGATGACTAATCCATATTTCTTTCCTCTGACAGATGCTGTTTTGACTGGTCCAAACAGATCAATGTGCAAGAGTTCTAATGGCCTTGAGGTAGAAACAACATTCTTAGACTTGAATGCAGGTTTGGAGAACTTGCCCTTCTGACATGCTTCACAAAGAGCATCTGATTTGAATTTCAGATTAGGGAGTCCTCTGACAAGATTCAGTTTGTTAATCTGAGAGATCTTTCTCAAACTAGCATGACCTAATCTCCTGTGCCAGACCCACTGCTCTTCAGAAACAGACATAAGACAAGTCACCTTCTGACTCATAAGATCTTGCAGATCTGTCTTATAAATGTTGTTCTTCCTCTTGCCTGTAAATAGGATTGAGCCATCCTTCTGATTTACAGCCTTGCAAGACTTTTGATTGAAGATTATATCATAACCATTGTCACTTAATTGACTGATAGATAAGAGGTTATGTGTTAATCCTTCTACAAGAAGTACATTAGAGATGGAAGGAGAGTTACCAGACTTTATAGTTCCAGAGCCAATTATCTTGCCCTTCTGATCTCCTCCGAATTTGACTTCTCCTCCTGACTTAAGCACCAGGTCTTGGAACATAGACCTTCTTCCTGTCATGTGTCGCGAGCATCCAGAGTCCAGGTACCATGACATGTTGTGCCTTGTCCTTTTTGCAGTCAAGGATATCTGCAATAGGAATAATCTTATCCTTAGGTACCCACATCTTCTTGGGTCCTTTCTTGTTAGATTTTCTCAAGTTCTGATTGAACTTGGGTTTGACATTATAAGCAATAGGAGGAACAGCATGATAATTTTTAATATGAGTTTCATGATATTTCCTAGGTTGTGTCACATGCTTCTTGGTGTGTGTAATGTGAAAACTTTGAGCATGTGAAGTGTGCCTAATATCATGTGAGTGGCCATACTTGAACTGATCATACAATGGCTTGTATGTGATTTTCATCTCATCAACAGGTTCAAGTTTGTATGGGGTTTCACCCTCAAAACCAATGCCGACTCTTTTGTTTCCAGACACAGCATATATCATAGAAGCTAGCTGACTTCTGCCAATACTTCTAGATAAGAACTTCCTGAAACTTAAATCATATTCTTTCAGAATATGGTTTAGACTGGGAGTGGATTTTTCTGAATCAGAAGGAGATCCAACATTATTGGATAATTTTAAAAGTTTTTCTTTTAATTCAGAATTCTCCAACTCAAGCTTCTTTGTTTCAAATTCAAATTGCTTTTTCAGCTTTTTGTATTTGAGACTAATCTGAGACTTGAGTTCCAGAAGTTCAGTTAGACCGGAAACTAACTCATCTCTAGTAAGTTCAGAAAATACCTCTTCAGAATCTGATTCTGATGTAGATTCTGATCCGTCATCTTCTGTCGCCATCAGCGCACAGTTGGCCTGCTCATCTTCTGAATCATCTTCTGACTCATCCCAGGTTGCCATAAGACCTTTCTTCTTATGAAACTTTTTCTTGGGACTTTCCTTCTGAAGATTTGGACATTCATTCTTGTAGTGTCCAGGCTCATTGCATTCATAGCACATGACCTTCTTCTTGTCAAATCTTCTTTCATCAGAAGATTCTCCACGTTCAAATTTCCTTGAACTTCTGAAGCCTCTGAACTTCCTTTGCTTGCTCTTCCAGAGTTGATTTACCCTTCTGGAAATCATGGACAGTTCATCTTCTTCTTCAGATTCTGATTCTTCAGGATCTTCTTCTCTAGCCTGAAAAGCGTTAGTGCATTTCTTGATATTTGATTTTAATGCAATAGACTTACCTTTCTTTTGAGGCTCAATTGCGTCCAGCTCTATTTCATGACTTCTCAAGGCACTGATCAGCTCTTCCAGAGAAACTTCATTCAGATTCTTTGCAATCTTGAATGCAGTCACCATAGGACCCCATCTTCTGGGTAAGCTTCTGATGATCTTCTTCACATGATCAGCCTTGGTGTATCCTTTGTCAAGAACTCTCAATCCAGCAGTCAGAGTTTGAAATCTCGAAAACATCTTTTCAATGTCTTCATCATCCTCCATCTTGAAGGCTTCATACTTCTGGATTAAGGCTAGAGCTTTAGTCTCCTTGACTTGAGCATTTCCCTCATGAGTCATTTTCAAGGACTCATATATGTCATAGGCCGTTTCCCTGTTAGATATCTTCTCATACTCAGCATGAGAGATAGCATTCAGCAAAACAGTTCTGCATTTATGATGATTCCTGAAAAGCTTCTTTTGATCATCATTCATTTCTTGCCTTGACAGCTTTGCGCCACTGGCATTTACTGGATGTTTGTAACCATCCATCAGAAGATCCCATAGATCACCATCTAGACCCAGAAAGTAACTTTCCAGTTTATCTTTCCAGTAT
The DNA here is from genome assembly GCF_029867415.1 of Vicia villosa. NCBI lineage: Eukaryota > Viridiplantae > Streptophyta > Magnoliopsida > Fabales > Fabaceae > Vicia > Vicia villosa. The sequence continues at coordinate 112,147,218 of NC_081181.1, read as the reverse complement.
TCAAAGTTTTCACCATCAAATACCGGCGGTCTAGTATAACCATTGTTACCGTTGTATTGCTCAGCAGAGCCAGATGTAGATGCAGGTGTAGGTGTAGTCTTTTCACTTTCATCAACCATCTTTTACTGAAGCGTTTTTCTCTTCCTGAATCTTTTCTAAACACGGTTAAGTGCTTGCACCTTAGAACCGGCGCTCTGATGCCAATTGAAGGATAGAAAAACACTTAGAAAGGGGGGATTGAATAAGTGTGACTTTAAATCTTGGACGATAAAAATAAATTGCACAATTATTTTTATCCTGGTTCGCTGTTAACGAAGCTACTCCAGTCCACCCCCGCAGAGATGATTTACCTCAACTGAGGATTTAATCCACTAATCGCACGGATTACAATGGTTTTCCACTTAGTCCGCAACTAAGTCTTCCAGAGTCTTCTGATCACACACTGATCACTCCAGGAACAACTGCTTAGATACCCTCTAAGACTTTTCTAGAGTCTACTGATCAACCTGATCACTCTAGTTACAAACTGCTCAGCCAACTGCTAAGACTTCCTAGAGTATACTGATCACACGATCACTCTAGTTCCTTACAACTTAATGTAATCAATTCTAAGAGTTTACAAATGCTTCTTAAAAGCGATAATCACAACTGTGATATTTCTCTTAACGTTTAAGCTTAATCTCACTAAAATATTACAACAGCAATGTAGTGAGCTTTGATGAAGATGAAGATTCTGAGTTTTGATTTGAACAGCGTTTCAGCAAGTTAATTTGAATTGTCTTTGTTCAGGATCGTTAACCTTGCTTCTCATCAGAACTTCATATTTATAGGCGTTGAGAAGATGACCGTTGAGTGCATTTAATGCTTTGCGTGTTCCGTACAGCATTGCATTTAATGTTATACGCTTTTGTCAACTACCTCGAGCCTTGTTCACGCTGTGTCTACTGACGTTGCCTTTAGTAGCTTTAACGTTCCTTTTGTCAGTCAGCGTAGTCTGCCACCTGTACTTCCTTCTGATCTGATGTTTGTGAATACGACGTTTGAATATCATCAGAGTCAAAACAGCTTGGTGCATAGCATCTTCTGATCTTCTGATCTTGAAGTGCTTCTGTTGCGTGATACCATCTTCTGATCTTCAGTGCTTCTGATCTCATGTTCTTCTGATGCTACCATAGACCCATGTTCTGATTCTGCTTCGACCATCTTCTGATGTCTTGCCAGACCATGTTCTGACGTTGCATGCTGAACCATTTGAGACACAACTTCTGAGCGCTGAATTATGCGTACTCTTTATATATATTTCCTGAAAGGGAAATTGCATTGGATTAGAGTACCATATTATCTTAAGCAAAATTCATATTATTGTTATCATCAAAACTAAGATAATTGATAAGAACAAATCTTGTTCTAACATTATTTAGGTCTTAATTAGCTATAGATTTCATCTTTGCCTTAATTAAGTTGACTTTTGTCAATTTGCAAAACTATTTTCAATCTCCGATCAAACAGATGATTAAGGGTTTTCAAACAACAAAACCTTATAAATCATTTCAATCATCATTCAACTGTTTTTGCAACAGTAATCAAATCAACTGTTTTCATAAACAGTAAATCATTTTTCAAGTGGGCCTCTAACAGAGTGTAAGACCCAACACCTTCTTTCTTTTCATAGTTTGTTTTCAAAAACTGTATTTTCAAAATCTCCTTTCTGTTTTCCAAAACATTCTTCTGGTATTTGAAGGGCATTATTCCCGGTGAAACTCTTCAGATACCTATGTGACCTTTGTCCATCTTCACTTCTTCTATTTTTCAAAACCCTTAACTGTTTATCATAAATATTCAACTGTTATCAAAACAACACAAATACTGGTAAGGCTCTGTATATACTTCTTCAAAGGCCTCCACTCCATCCAGGCTAGGCTTTACAAGCTTTCAATTTACAATCTTTATTTAAATTACTGTCAAATATAAACTGTGCATATATATTAGTTTAGAACTACGTTTGAGTGTAAACCCTAGGACACTTAAACTATATATATATATATATATATTATAGGAATATGGCCTAGGATTGAGAATGTCTTCCCGGTGAAGGCTCTTTCCTAATTAGAGATCTGTAGTTCAAACCACCAAGATGAATTATTCCCGGTGAAACATCTTGGCAAAAACCTTAGAATCCAAAAAATAGGACACATCCACCCAAAGAGGAATTATTCCCGGTGAAACCTCTTACCCATTTGCTTAGAGCCAAAATAAGTTCAAAACTACATAGCTTTCTCTTGTGCTATAACAAGGACCCTCGATTAGCCTCCTCTTGGGCTTTGTACAAGGACCCACAGGCTTCTTAAAAGCATTTCCAGCTTCCTCTTGAGCCTGTATACAAGGACCCATCAGGTTTCTTATAAACATAGGAACAGGTCTTTAGTTACCTTTTAGCCTACCCTGGTGAGTTTCTTCCAATTTAAACCAGACTTTAAACAAGCTAAGTTTGTCTTAATTTTACATTGAGTACATTTTTGGAATGAGAGACATGGACAGTCTCTGTCACCCTTATCTTCATCAATCTTCCTTAGCAGAGTCTAGGATCCATGTTTGATCATCCTCAGCAAGTGTCAGCCTTCATCTTGGGCTTTAAACAAGAAGTCTCCACTAGATAATCTTTCTGCCTTCATTTTAATCAAAAACCCCTGGAAAGGGTTAGCCTCCAAATCATTCTATCATTTTAATAAAAACCCCTGGAAAGGGTTAGCCTCTAACACATTCTTTCATTTCAATAAAATCAGTCCTTTGAAAACCAAAGATTCATTCTCTTAGGAGATAATTTCCTCCAGCTGAGTCAAAATCCCTGGAAAGGGTTAGCTTCCAAAGAAAAACAGTCTTTTAATAAATAAACTCTTCAGTAGAGTCAAAATCAACAAAAACAGTTAGCCTCAACCATGGGCTTCATACAAGGCACCAAACAATAAAACTCCCCTGTCAAGAGTCAGCCTCAACCTTGGGCATTGTACAAGGCAGATAATAGAGTCTCCCGAGTGAGTTCTTCATCATTCAGTAGCCACAACCTTGGGCTTTGTACAAGGCAGATTAAACCATATTTTCACGTGTCAAAGATTCCTAACACCTAGGATCTTTTACCCATAGAGCCATCCATACTCAGTTTATTTAAGAGTCAGCCACAACCTTGGGCTTTGTACAAGGCAAAAAATAATGTCTTCCCTAGCTAGAGTCAGCCTCAATTCTGGGCTTTGTACAGAACACCAAATAAAAATCCATCAAATAAACACTCTCCAAATATAGTCAGCCTCAATTCTGGGCTTCGTACAGAACACAAAAATACCCTGTAATTAATCCCCAGTGGAGTCATCTCCCAGAGTCAATAATAATTAATCAATCAAAAAGCCTCAAGCTTGGGCCTCATGCAAGCCAGCTAAAGTCAAATCTTTCATACAGTAGATAGACATAGCTTATCTCTATAGAGAGATATTTTTACTACTCTACCACATTCAAACAAACAAACATTTCAACATTTCAATTTCAATTTCAATTTCAATCAAGTCTCCCATTTAGGATTTTGAAAGGCATGAGCTGGCAGTAAAACCCAGACATGTGGTAACTTTCCCTAATTTGGATGAGCATCTTTCTTTCATTTAAGAGGCATCTGACTGGCATACTTTCAAACACACAAGTAAGGTCCCCCTCTTGAATGAAATGAATCCAGTTATTCTGTCACTCTTTCAAAATGTTTGTGGTAGAATAGTACAAATACCTCTCTGTAAAGATGATTTCATGTCTCTTTACTGTAAACAGAGATTTAATTCAAAGCTTCAACCTTGAGCTTCAAGCAAGGCACCAAAAACATTTAATTTCCCTAGTTAGTTCCCCGAACTACATTAAGCTCTGACTTCCACTAGGGATATGTAGGCATGAGGTTCACAAGGAATCTCAGCGAGCTAATAAAATACCAAAAATAGTCAGTTTGTCTGTCTGCCTGTCTTTCTTTAATCAATTCAATTTCTTCTCCTAACACAAAGGAGAAACTTTCCCAAACATTAGCAATAAACACAATCACAATGACACAGAGAAGGTTCCTGTAGAGTACTACAGATATGTAGGGTGTTTAAACACTTCCCTATGTATAACCGACCCCCCGGACTCCAGAATTTCTAGTCTAGGTGAAATCCCCACACTTAGCAAACTCTTAGGGTTTAGTTGAGATCTTTTTTTCCCTTTCCTACTCGTAGGACAATAAGAAAGTTCGTGTGATATCGTAGGAAGAACTGAAACAAAATTCCTCCCACCACGGGCGCATTCTCCTTCCAAATTTCGCGTGAAGGGTCTAGCGTGCCGTCCTCCCAAGTGAAACGGGGAGGTAAAGAAAACGAACACCACAGTACCCATGTAAAGCAAATGGCAGCATTTCATGCCAATCTTTGTAAGTGACGACCAGTTTCTGGACGATCTTCTTAATGTTCTTGTTAGCAGCTTCAACGGCGCCGTTCATTTTTGGTCTGTAAGGAGAAGAGTTATGATGCTCAATCTTGAATTCCTCACACAATTCTTTCATCGTTTTGTTGTTCAAATTTGAACCATTGTCAGTAATGATCTTGCTGGGAATACCATATCGGCAAATGATGTTATTCTTGATAAACCTCACAACCACTTGTCTTGTAACATTGGCGTAAGATGCTGCTTCGACCCATTTGGTGAAGTAATCAATAGCCACTAAAATGAAACGATGACCGTTTGAAGCTTTCAGTTCGATCATTCCAATCATGTCGATACCCCACATGGAGAAAGGCCACGGAGATGATAGAACGTTGAGTAAAGTCGGTGGCACATGGATCTTATCTGCGTAGATCTGGCACTTGTGACATCTCTTCATGTGTTTATAACAATCAGATTCCATTGTCAACCAATAGTATCCTGCTCTTAAGATCTTCTTGGACATTGCATGCCCATTTGAATGAGTTCCAAAGGACCCTTCATGCACTTCATGCATTAGCATGTCTGCTTCGTGTCTATCCACGCATCTGAGCAAAACCATGTCGAAATTTCTTTTGTATAGCACATCTCCGTTCAGGAAGAAACTGCCAGAAAGTCTCCTTAGAGTTTTCTTATCTTTGTTTGATGCCCCAAGCGGGTACTCTTGAGTTTGAAGGAAGCGTTTGATGTCGTGGAACCACGGTTTGTCATCGATGACTGCTTCAGTTGCAAACACATAGGCGGGCCTTTCAAGGCGCGTAATTCTGACTTTGGGCATATCATTCCAATGACTGACTTTGAACATGGAAGATAGAGTAGCCAAGGCATCTGCCATTCGATTCTGATCTCGAGGTATATGATGCAATTCAACCTTGTTGAAGAAAGTCAACAGACGTCTTGCATAATCTCTGTAAGGAATCAAGCCAGGGTAGTAAGTTTCCCATTTGTCTTTGATCTGGTTGATCACGAGGGCTGAATCTCCATATATGTCTAGGATCTTGATCCTTAAGTCAATGGCTTCTTCGAGACCCATGATGCAAGCTTCATATTCTGCGATGTTGTTGGTACAATCGAATAGCAATCTGGCGGAGAACGGGATATGAGTACCCTTAGGAGTGATGATGATTGCCCCAATTCCATTGCCAAAAGCGTTTACTGCTCCATCAAAAATTAGGCCCCATCTTGATCCAGGATCAGGACCTTCTTCTGGTAATGGTTCGTCATAATCTTTCATCTTCAAGTACATGACATCTTCGTCAGGAAAATCAAACTTGAGAGATTGATATTCGTTAATTGGTTGATGCGCCAAATGATCGGCGAGAATGCTTCCTTTGACCGCTTTTTGAGCACAGTACTCAATGTCATACTCGGATAATAGCATTTACCATCGGGAAATCCTTCTTGTTAAGGCAGGCTTTTCAAGGACGTACTTGATCGGATCCATTTTGGAGATTAGCCAAGTAGTATTGTTGATCATGTACTGGCGGAGACGTTTTGAAGCCCAAGCCAAAGCACAACACGTTTTTTCGAGCATGGAGTAACGAGACTCACAGTATGTGAATTTCTTACTCAAGTAATAGATGGCATGCTCCTTCTTACCGGTTTCATCTTGCTGTCCAAGCATACAGCCCATGGATTCTTCTAACACGGTAAGATACATGATTAATGGTCTTCCTTCAACTGGAGAAATCAATATTGGTGGTTCTAACAGGTACTCTTTGATACTGTCGAACGCTTTCTGGCAATCTTCAGTCCATACAACCCCTTAATCCTTGCGGAGAAGCTTGAAAATTGGCCCACAAGTAGCAGTCATTTGAGAGATAAATCTGGAGATATAGTTCAATCGTCTGAGAAATCCTCTTACTTGCTTTTCAGTCTTTGGTGCAGGCATCTCTTGAATAGCTCTGACTTTGTCGGGATCTACTTTAATACCTCTTTGGCTGACAATGAAACCCAAGAGCTTTCCAGATCTAACCCCAAAAGTACAATGAAACGGCATCACTTTGTAGCAAAATGTACCCCATAGGGTGATGAAAGATGTCTTCTCCATGTCTTCAGGAGCCATCTTAATCTGATTATAACCGAAGAACCCGTCCATGAAGGAAAAGACGTTGAACTTAGCGGTGTTATCAACCAGCATGTCGATATGTGGTAATGGAAAGTCATCTTTTGGACTGTCTTTGTTCAAGTCACGGTAGTCAACACACATTCTGACTTTTCCATCTTTCTTTGGAACTGGCAGAATGTTGGCCAACCATTGAGGATACTCAGAGGTGACAAGAAAACTTGCGTCGAGCTGTTTTTGAACTTCCACTTTGATCTTGTTAGCCATATCAGGGTGAGTCCTTCGCAATTTCTGCTTAACTGGTGGACATTCTGGCTTCAACGACAAGTAATGTTGAACAATATTGGTATCCAACCCAGGCATGTCTTGGTAGGACCAGGCAAACACGTCAACATATTCTTTGAGACGGTCTTCTTCAGAACCCAAGTTGATCTTTTCTAAAGGCTCTTTGTGAGGCATAATGGTTCTTTCCTCGTGCTTAAGTAATCGAGAGATCTCGTCCGGGATCTCCTCTTCTTCCTCTTCTTCGTCTTCGAACACAGGAAACTCAAAGTTGGGAGAGGGCATAGGGTTATTGCATTCAATGGGTTTATTAATAGTTAATCTACACATATGATTTATGCTTGTTTCAGAAAAACTGTGAATGCAATAGTGTATGCAGATTATTGAAAAAGTTTTTTTTTTTGGTTTTTTAGGATTAAGATTTCCAGAAAAAGCAAAAATAAAACATATAATGTAGGGAATTCAAAATGACACTTTATTTATGATTCATTTTTGAAACAAAGCCCTAAACACAAACTCATTTGTCTTGGGCAGGACAAAGAGGGAAACTTTTAAAACAAAGCCCTATACACAAACTTATTTGGGCAAAACATTTAAAAGCAAAGCCCTATAAAACATCTCTCTGCTTTGGGCAAGGCAGGAGGTCAAAATAACAGCGAGGTGATTACTTTGAGCGGCGAACAACATTCGGAATGTCGACAGCTTTCCAGTAGCAACGAACTCCTCTGTGTATTATGTATTTAGGAAAATCCTTCTCAGAATTATCTTCAGTATTGACATTGACCGCTGGTCGAGCAGGATTTGAAGGTCCTGGTTTGTCAACCTTGTTCTTTGTAGAGTTGAAACGGTCTTCTTCTACTTCTTGAAGAGCATAAGACGAGTCACAATCTTCAGAATTTTCAGGATGTAATTCCCAGTCTTCAGGATGAAGAGACTCATTGTCAGAGACACTTTCCGAGTCAACTGCGGGGCCATCTTCCCCTTCATCTTCAAAAATGGCATTTATGTGATAATAACCATCTTCAGGATTACAAACCTTGGTAGATGCATTGAAGCCGAAATCTTCAGTAATTTCAGGCTATTGAGAAAATTGACAGGACTGATAAGCCTCTTCTGGTTGACTATTATATTCACAGGAATCTCCCCATCCAGTTGGTTTGATATCTTCTATCGCAATCTTTGACCTTTCAGGTGCAGTATATTTCACCATGTAATCATATTTACCACTTGGTTGTCCCAAGGTGTCCCAAATCTCTGCAGGAACAGGCTCAGTTTCTTTGCCTTTAGATTTCTCTGAAGGAGGATAGAACGGTGCATACTGTTCTTCCTGAGATATGTATCCCGAGTCATTGAGATAACACTTCCATTCTTCTTCAGTATCAGGTAGACCTTCTTCGATGCATTCTTTGATAAGGACATTAACCTCTTGAGGAATTGGGTTAAGGAATCCTCCACTAATGAATGTTTCTTTGATCGGACGAAGGGTTTCATCCTCCTTGGTGCAGTTTGAGAATGTTAGTGAACATCCGAGCCCTGCTCTAGTTTCATTTTTGGTAGGGATCACAACTTGACCCCAGCCACTGGTAGTTCCATCTTTTACTACTTTTACTGCCTCTTTGTAAGAAGAGATCGATGCTTTTTTCTTGGAAGATTCGTCTTCTAAAGAGAGACCTTGGAACTGAGTTCCTTCCATATTATAAGCACCAATGAAAGAGAAATTGGATAAATGGCTCACCATCAAGGCTTGTTCTCCACTTATTATTACCAATTTTTCATTTGTTACAAATTTCAACTTTTGATGGAGCGTAGAAGTTACTGCCCCTGCTTCATGAGTCCATGGTCGTCCTAACAGACAGCTATAAGCAGCTTGAATATTCATGACCTGGAAAGTGATTTGAAATGTATGTGGACCAATTGTCATGGGAAGGTTGACTTCACCGATAACAGATTTTCGCGATCCATCAAATGCTTTGACTACTACACCACTGAACTTCATAGGCATTTCTTGGTAAGATAAGCGAGCAAGAGTCGTCTTCGGCATCACATTTAAGGAAGATCCAGTGTCTACCAATACATTAGACAAAGAGTCTGACTGACAGTTCATAGAAATGTGTAGAGCAAGGTTGTGATTTCTGCCCTCCTCGGGGAGTTCTTCATCACAGAAGCTTAAATTGTTGCAAGCTGTTATGTTGGCTATTATCCCATCAAAATGGTCAACAGTCACATCATGATCGACAAAAGCTTGATCCAAGACTCTCATCAGGGATTCCCTGTGGGCTTCAGAGTTTAAAAGCAATGAAAGTATTGAGATCTTTGAAGGAGTCTACATAAGCTGATCCACAATCTTGTATTCACTTCTTTTGATAAGCTTCAAAATTTCATCAAAGTCATGATTGACATTGGTTCCACTGGATTGGCCAACATCAGTGTTTGTATTACTGACAGGAGTTTCCACAGGATTCCCCACTGGTGTATTGACATGATTTTGCCTGGTTGTAGGAGCAACAGGCTGCTTTGGAGGTAGTGGAGTATACACACGTCCACTTCTTGTTACTCGACTCACATCAGCGATGTTTACGACAGATGAAAGAGTAGGTAAAGGAACTTCTTGTCCATTCTTTATCATTGTTGCATTATAGTTGTAGGGAACTGCCTTATCAGAGTCATAAGGAACATGTCCAGGTAGACAAATGATCAAAGGAGCAACAGGAACCTTTGGCTTGTTGTAGGTGACTTCTATGCGCTCGGGCATGTTGAAATGAGGAACGATGACGTTAACTTTAGGCACTTCCGAGTTGATATCTGAGACTAAAAGCTCATGCGGATAACATCCTATCATGTTAACTTCATCTTCATTCCTATTTCTGTAGATCTTAATAGTACCATTATCTAGCAAAACTTGAAGATCTCTTCTCACAGTCGAACATCCGTGAGGATCTATGCAACATATGCTACAGGAACCGTATTGATGCTGGCGAAAATTCTGCCCTTGACAGAGAATGGCGTGCATTTGTACCAAATCTGCTCTTGAGAAGTTGATATTATAGACTCGGTATGGACCAGGACATCCATACACCATGTTTACAACATGCCCTCCATGATTGGGCAGCGGATTTGCTTGCACATTTGGATTCAAATTTCTGAAAGAGAGGAGATTAGATCTAACCAATCTCTGAACTTCATATTTCAAAGCTATGCAATGCTCAAGATCATGGCCAGGTGCTCCTTGATGATAAGGGCATGAGACCTCAGCTTTGTACCACCATGGGAGTTTCTCTGGTACTGGTGGTGGTGCTTTAGTTTAAACAAGACCTCTTTCAATCAAGGCAGGGTACAATTCTGTGTAAGTCATTGGAATCGGATCGAACTGTGGAGCTCTTTGCACACGATTCTGATTGTTATTAAACTGTAAGCCTGTTGTCGAGGCTGTTGTTGCTGAAACTGCGGGGTAAATCCCGGATTCGGTGTTGTATTAATGACTGGCGCAATAGCAGAAATCTGTTGTTGACGATTGACGTTTCCTCTTGGCTTTCCTTGGGATACCATGTCAACACTTTGTTCTTTCTTCTTTTGGAAACCACTTCCGAACTTTTTGGTTCCGCTTGAAGATCCACCTTCTTTAGTTAGACGTCCGGTTCGGACTCCTTCTTTTAGACGCATCCCCATGTTTACCATTTCGGTGAAATCACTTGGAGCGCTAGCAATCATGCGTTCATAATAAAACGGGCCAAGAGTATTCAAGAAGATTTTTGTCATCTCTTTCTCTTTTAACGGTGGATTAATCTGAGCAGCAGTTTCTCTCCATCGTTGGGCATATTCTTTGAAAGCTTCATGATCTTTCTGAGCCATGGATCGGAGCTGATCTCTGTCTGGAGCCATATCCGAGTTGTATTTGTATTGTCCAACAAAGGCCTCACCTAGGTCATTGAAAGTCCGAATATTGGTGCTATCCAAACCTGTGTACCACTTCAGTGCGGCACCAGTCAAACTATCTTGAAAGTAATGGATGAGCAACTGATGATTATCTGCATAAGTAGACATCTTTCTGGCATACATCACGAGATGGCTTTGTGGACAAGAACTACCTTTGTACTTCTCAAAATCAGGGAGGGACAAGTCGTTTGTACGAAGAGGAGGCTATGGGAGGGACAAGTCGTTTGTACGAAGCCCAAGAGGAGGCATGGTATAGTTGGTTTGAGCTCTTAGAGCGATTTCACCGGGAAACCATACTCTATGTCCTAACCTAAACTAGGGAGATTCTTTGCACGAAGCCCAATAGGAGGCTATGGGGAACCTAGTGTTGTACTAAGTTGAACAAGTATATATAACACAATCACAAATATGAACAAGTACGAACAAATATGAACAAGTACATGAACAAATATGAACAGTTACATATATATGTCAAGGTGTGTGTATATAATGGAGTTTATGAAGGAAATATACCTGTAAGCATGATCCATTGGTATACACGGGGCTCGGGACTTATACTCGGGGAGAGGCCCATTTGAGTTTATTCAAGGCTATGTAAACAAATATTTACAAAAGGAGATTGGGACTTATACCTACATGGAGGCCCATGGTATTTTTGGGAAGATTTAAAGAAAACCTTCATTTTTGTTTTGTTATTCAAAGTTAAAAAATCAAATTGATCGAGGTATGTACAAAAAGGTGTATGTACAATGAAATACCTAATTTCATGTAAAGGAATGGGGCTTATACCTATGTGGAGGCCCATGTTTTATTTTATAAAACATGGTTGATTGTTTTATTATAAAAAACGCGAGGTTTCGTCGTTTGAAAACAGTTTGAAAGTTTTGAAAGAAGTTTACTGTTTCAAAGAAAAAGGAAAGGGACTTATACTCTCTAATATTCGAGAGGCCCATGGCTTTGAAAATCAATTGATCAATCCAAAAAGATTTAATCAATAGTTTCTTTTGAAAAGAAAACCAAAAAGAAATGGTTTATCGTTTTGAAAAACTGTGATCGTTTGTTTTAAAACGGTTTGAATTTTGACAAAAGTCAACTTAATTAAGATAAAAAACAAATTTCATGCTTAATTAAGACCTAAGTAATTAGGGTTTGATCACAAAATATTTACAAGTGATTAAGTTTGAAAATCAAATGAAAAAACAATATTTAAAGTATTAAAAAACACTTAAAAACATGTCATTTTAAACTTAATGAAAATGTATTAAATAAATATTTTTTTTGTGATTTTCTTGGATATTCATAAAATATATATATTAAATATTAAGTGTTCAAAAAATGAAGTAAAAATAATTAATTTTGATTGGTTAAAATAATTGATGAAGTTGTTAAAAAAATGAAAGAAAATAAGTGATAAAAAAAGAGATTTGGTCCCTAGGGGACTTGAACTCGTGACCCTGAGGTCACCAACCAAAACAACAACCAACTGAGCCACGCTTGTGGCTTGTAAGTAACACGCGTTTGATAGAATATATTTTCCAACTAAAATTCAAAACTCATGAACCAAAAAACGCGCCAAGAACACAATCCCTATTTGAATTTGAATTTTCTCAAAACTGAACCAAATTGATCAAGTGAAGGGTCTATCTCACTCGTTTTTTCACGAGGATCATGATGGTGCCCTCATAATTCATTTATTTTTGCTCTAAGGTGATCAATTTTGTGATGAACACGAAGAACCCTAATTCTGAATTTGAACATGAAATCGTGTATGATTGATGAATTGTGAAATTGATTGAGGGCTATTGATCAGTGATAGTGCAGAAACAAGATGGCAACTCAATTTTTCATTTATAATGCATGTATGTATGAGTTTGAAGTTCATGAGGCTTACCTTCAAAAACGGCCAAACTGGAGATTGAATTTTGAGTTGGAGGTGTTGCAGATGCTTTGTAATGATCTGGATAGCTTCAATGATGATTATAGAACATGTCTGGATGCTTGGAGTGGACTGAATTCATCTGAGCATAGCCATGGGACCCGATCTGCAGAGCTATGGAGTGACGATCAAATTTGATGATTTTGGTGTTTCAGATCATGTATGATGGTTGGAACAGTTCATATGAAGCATATGGATGATGTTTAGAAGGTTAGTTTGGACAGATATGGCTTGGTATGAGAATTGGCATGATAAGGTTCACCATATGCAAACATGGAGGTTGAAGAGTGATTCTGAGTTTTAGGTGTTTTTGGGGGGTGTGAGTGGATCAAACACATCCCATATGATGTTTATGAGATGTTAGAACCATCACTTTGGCCATAACTTCAAGGATTTGGAGGTTGAGTTTTCTACCTCTTTGAAACTCATGAAATTTGCAACTTAAGAAAGAAGAGAGAAAACCTATGATTGTGAGGTTTTGGTGTGATTTGAAGAGTGATTTGAACCTCTATTTATAGGCCAAGGATTCTGAATGCAGAGCTTTGCAAGTTGATCAAAGAATGGTGATTTGGCATTTGGAGATAAAATGGAATCTTTACATTAAATGCAAATGGTTAAAAGTGACTTAACCATGGTTAATCTTCCAAGCTTCTTATCCTCTTCCATTATGATCTTCAAATAAGAAAATATCTCTCAATTATTGCATTGATGCATCATTACTTGCATTATAGGTCATATAGTATTGAAACTTAGTGAGAATGGTTTGAAATTTCAAGTGAAAATGATCACTAAATGCATAATTCAAAGCCATAGCTATGCTCCATATTTTTTCATGCTCTTGGACATTTTGGAAAGCTCATGTTACACACTTCAAAACCCTAGTTGAAAGTTTCTTCAAGACCTTTAAGGAAATGGGTGAAAAAGATCCATGATTTTTGAAGAAAATGAGATTTTAAGTGAAATTTTCAAAAGATACAACCTTTGAAGCTCCATATCTCTTAAATGGTTGATCTTTTGGAAAAACATTTTATGTGACAAAGTTTTTTATTGGATCAAAATCTACAACTTTCATGTTGGAAGTTTTTTTCAGTTTGTAGGTGAAATTTTGAGTTATTCCCTTCCAAAGTTTGGAAAAAACCATTGAAAAACACTTAGAAAATTTTCTAAGTATAAAGTCAAACTTTTGACTTTTTGATTCTTGATTAATTTTCTTGATTTTTCTTGATCAAATGACTTCATATATCATATATTGATGATTCAAAACTTCAAAAGTCATGGTTGACCAAAATTCCCCAAAAGTCAATGGTGATCTTGTACAGTTGACTTTTTCAGACGAATCGCATTTCTGGAGATTTCAAATGAACCAGGCTATCCTCACCAAATGAGTGGTATGAATGGATCACATTGAGTTATTGGAGGACCTTGAGCCATAGTTTAAGTTGTGGCATCATGTTCTGATTAAAAAGTCAGTTGTTCAAGTGAATTAGGTCAAAAACCCTATTTGTCGACCTGATGAAATTGATGACTGTGGGTCTTGAATTGAGATGTAATTTCCATTGGATATTGTCATAGGGATCATTTGAAGATGATTGAAACCTTTGAGTGATCCCCTGGAGCTTTTTAGGGTTTCCCAAATGTGATCCCTGATTTCAGTCCCGGATAGTTCAAAACCCTAATCTGATGATTTGAAATTTCAATGTTGATTAATCCTTGTATAGGAGATGTCTTGAGCCAATAGATTAGGTCAAAATGATGTACTTGGGGTCCTAAGGTCATGTCCCAGGTCATTAGATCAAATCCTGAGCAAAAGTCAAGAGTATGCTATCTTCAGTCAAAACCCTAATCTGGTTAATTCAGAGCCTTTGAGCTTGTTGAAATGAATCTTTGAGGACCAAATGTTGATTATTGATGAAGATAGTCCATTTGAGATGAAGGTAGAACAAAACCCTAATTGGTTGTTTCTTGTACTGATGAATGATTTCTTGATTAAACCCTGCTGAGCACAAGTAGCAAACACAAGCTATGCAATTTGTTAGAGATGCAAATGATGCATATGCAAATGATATGAGGTGATATCTTAGGTCAAAAATTGGGGTATGACAGTAACCTGTCATCTAGTACTAACTTCTGATCTCAGATTTTGTGAATACAACGTTTGAATAATCAGAATCAGAGTTACAGCTTCGTGCAGAGCATCTTCTTGTCTTCTGACTTTGAAGTGCTTTAGCGTGATACCATAAGAACTTCAGTGCTTCTGCTTCTGATCTCAAGTTCTTCTGATGCTTCATAGACCATGTTCTAATTTTGCTTGACCATTTTCTGATGTCTTGCGAGAGCATGTTCTGATGTTGCAATCCAGAATCTTCTGAGTCAGTGCTTCTTAGCGCTGAATTGTGCATACTCCTTATATATATTTCCTGAAATGGAAAACGCATAGGATTAGAGTACCTCATTGTCTTATACAAAATTCATATACATTATTATCATCAAAACAAGAATATTGATCAAAACAAATCTTGTTCTAACAGAATGCAACGATGATATGCTGTCCTCGGACCTTATGGAGGAGTGTCATCGACATGGGGGAAGACGAAAAGGTGTTTCCTTTTCCCCTAAGTGGTCGGGCCAAAGCTATTGGGCCGCCTTAGGAGTTGAAGAATTCTAATATCATATATTTCTCCAAGATAAGGTTTTCTAGGTCTTCTAGCACGACTCTGGTGAAGCTCCCCTTTAAATTCGATGTGTCATCCACTACAGTGTCCATAAGTAAGGGATCTTCGAGCCATATATGAGATGATTTATGCCAAGAAATTTTCTAGCACCTAAGATTTTATACTTCCTCGTAAGATAAAATGGATATTGTAATAAGCTATCTGAACTGACCAGGATACCATCCTACCCACTAGATTTAGTTTTTAAGAGTTTGGCGAATGAGATTGTTGGTTTTGACCATTACATGATGTCCTTGGAAGTATGTTTGAGTTTCCTTATAGTAATCATATAATCAACCGTTCTAATCTCTTGATTTTCTAATACCCCCGCCTCAACGCCTCTAAATACATTGCTTACGAAGTAGATTGTTTATTCCAGTTATTATAGAGCTCTTGGTGATTGACAAATATTAAGCTGATATCTTAACAATCTAACTAATTTTTACCAAACTAACATCTCCCTTATGTTGGGCTATGTATACTACACATGTTCAACTTTGACATTGTGATTGATACAAAAGGAAAGTGAAAAGGATTGGTAAAAGCATGGGTTAGTTGAGTATAAGTAGGAACATACCAAAGAAGAAGAAGAAGTTATGACTGAAGTTTATCTTGGATGACATGACAATCCAACTCAAACTAGGCAAATAAATGGTTGATATACTCACACTAGGAAAAAGTAGCTTGATAAGAATCCATATGGAGAAGTTGAGAAACTATTGAAGCAAATAAGATATCTTGGTACAAATTGACTAATATGGTGTACAATAAAAGATATTTCAGGCCTGACATTTGTTAAATAAACAATATGTAAATAGGTATTGATGAAATTTCGGTATAAAGAATACCTAATTCTTAGAAAGTTCCTATGTATATTTTCCCTAATTTAAGAAAATACCAAAAATTGATTGAGTGATCTCAATTTCAAAGAAGGATGGAGCATTTTAATAAAGGTAAGTAATATTTTGAAGGAATTTAAAATGATTTGACCAAAATCCATTGTTTGGATACAAAAATGAAGAATTGTTAAAATGATGGAAATTTATGGAGTATTTCATCTAAGTTAAATTTAATCATTTTGAAATGACACCAAAAACCAAAGAATTTGAAATTCCTCTCATGTTCCATAGAATGTATTTGTTATTATTATTTCTTCAAAATTTACAAATTGATCCTCATAATTTTCAAAATTATAAAATTGACCCCAAAAATTTTAAAAAAATTGCAAATTGGTCCTTAATAATTTTTAAATTTACAATTTGGTCCTTCAAATTTGTAAAAATTACACATTGGTCCCTACTTTTCAATTTTTTATTTGGTCAAAAAAATTATATTTATAAAAATGATCCCCAAAATTCAAACAATGAATTATCTTAATTCTTCATCCAAACAAAATAATTTAAAAATGAATAGATTTCAATTGAATCATTTAAATTGCCTTGAATTATAAATTCCTTTAAAATTTCCAATTACCTCATCCAAACACACTCTTTGTTTGTATATTGCATACTAACAACAAAGTGTCATTAGTTTAAGCAAAAGTTATGGTTGAATGAAACTAAATAACCATCAATTCAATTACATATCACGATCATGGAAGCTACTTTGCCAAACTAGATTTAGATAAATATGTGCTTAGATTCTACACACTTTCTTATTCTTGTCTTTGACATATGTCAAATTAATGTCTTCGTTACACACCAGGTTTGAATTTTTTATCACCAATGTTTGTAGAGAAAATATGTTGAAGCTAGACATATGTACAAACCCTGTTTCTGTTGGTTTTCTATGCAAATTACCTTACTAGTATAATTCATATTTCTTTAAAAAGACTCATTACTTATTTTGACAACATGTAATATTATATCACTAATTTTTGCCTTGAAGTTCTAATAAAAAAACTTAAACTTTTGTAACTATGAGATCCAATTTAAGAGGGAGTGGACTAGAACCGCTGAGTTTTTTTTTTTTGCGCAACGTTTTTTAACTTGTAATTTTATTGGAAGCAATGAGTTGAATGTTACTTTAAGATGAATGTATAATGAAGAATTTTAAAAGTATAAAGTAAATGACGCAAGCGATTTATACTAGTTCACCTTATCAATTAAGAATACATCTAGTTCCTCTATTCTTCAGAAGATTTTTTACTATGTTTAGATCCTTGTACAAGTCTCACATCAAAACTTTTTTATAACCTTCTAAACATACACAAACACCAAATTGAATGATAGATTTTGAATCTTCCAGATACAAAGAACCTTTTTAACAATAACAAAACACTATAATTATCCTCACAAAAATATACCACTTTCTATTTACGAACACCTTTTGTCAACCTACTATGATGAAAGATACAAATACTTAAACTTTGTTAAGAAATGAAGAATGTAGTAGGTCGTCGAATGTCGAATCCATTATTGCAATTATAAACTTTATTTTATCAATATCATAATTTAAAGTATATCATATAATTACTCATATTCAATTTTGATTTTAAAACTTTTTTGATTTATGAAAGTTACAAGTTTTTCAAACCATTTGGAAAAAGAATGTTTCTTGAAAATGATCTTTGGATTGTGTAAATGATTATATAAAAAAAAATTATTTCATTTTGAATGATAAATCATCATTAATACACACTTAGAAACCTTTATGATTGAATGCATCCGTTTAAAAAGGTTGCATGAAGATTTTCCATTCAACATAATGATATTGATTAATGAAAAATCGCTTCCTTTCAAGTGGTAATTGATTAACATAGTGTGGTAACCGATTACCACACGCCCGGTAGTTATAATTTGGAATATTGAATACTGGCAACCGATAATCAGGACATGGTATTCAATTACCACTGCATTTTCCTGGAAAATCATCAGTTTTTTCAGCAAGGTGTTGGGTGAAAACTATATAACGCGCAAATATACACAGTCTATAGTATCAAGTAATAAAAAGTAGGGTTATTACCATTTTTGCCCCATGTCATATAGGCGACTTATGGTTTACCCCCTGTAATTTTTTTTTTTTGTAAAACTACCATTACCAAATGAAGATTATGTCGTTTTAGACCTTGACAGGAAATGACACACTCCTAGTGCCCTATGTGGTGCACTGACTGGATAAACTTTTTCTTTTTTAATTCCAAAAATGCTTATGTGTCTTTCTTATTATTTTTTGAATTATTTTAAATTTGGAGTGCTCTGTCTAGATAAATTTTTTGTTTTTTAATTCCCAAAATACTGATGTGTCTTTCTTATTATTTTTTGAATTATTTTAAATTGGAAATATTAAAAGTGACATTGTTCCAAAATTTCCTCTTGATTTAAAGAGAGGGGAGCTACCACTAGACCAATCAATTATTTATTTATTTATTTCTGAACTTAAATGTATCAATTACATAATACCACTATTACATATTATATATATTTTTACAAATAATCTAAAATTAATTTTTACTATATATTAATAATTTTTTTTGTAAAACTAACCTTGCTAAATGAAGATTCTGGAGTTTTAGACCTTGACAGGAAATGACACACGTCATTTGCCAATGTGGCACACTGACTGTATTTTTTTCTATTTAATTTTAATTCCAAAAAGATTGACGTGACTTTATGATTATTTTTTTGAATTATTTTAAATGCTACGTTGGCATTTTATTTAATATTATTGTAAGTTTGAAAAAATGAATTGTGGCAAAACTCTATGTGCACAATGGGACTTGTACCAACTCCCTTTAAATACTATGGAACAGGCGCTGCCATTGGCTATCATGTTCTCTTAGAATTATTTTGCTACTTAAATGTATACATTACTTAATTGTTTGCCATATTTTTTTTTTAATATTTCATAATTAATAACAATTTAAACTTGTTTGTCATATATAACTTATTTACTAATTTGAAACTTGTTGAAATTTTTTTAACTATTTCATAATTAATAATATTAAACTTTTAATATTTATCTGCGCTGATGTTTGGATCAGAAGAAGGTATTATCATAACTCAACTCACAATAATATTCACATGTTAAGCCTAACAACAATTCCTACTAAATCACAGAGATCAATGATTGGAGTCAAGAATTATTACCAAATCACAAATCGGAGAAGACACGCGAAGAGAAAGCTGGAGATCACGTGACAGTGAGGAGAAGAGGTCCGATCGGACCTTGTGGAGAAGAAAAGAGGTGCGCGACGGATAGAGGAAGACCGGTTGAGGGAAGAGAGAGATCGGAGGAGCAATTTGAGATTTCTTTACTTTTGGCTTGAAGGTGATAATGAACTTTGAGAAACTTCTTGAAGAAGTTAAGAGAATTTGAATGTTTGTGATTTGGATCTTTGAAAGAGAATGAGAGAATGTTTTGAGTGTTTATGAGTTGTGAGAAAATTTATGCAGAATTTAATATATAGTTCCCCCAAAATTCAAAATTCAAAATTGCGCCAAGATTGAATTCAAACACCGTCGGCAAGGAAACGCGTTTCGGTGCGAAATTCGGACTCGGGCTGAAAATCAAAGTCGAAGATGACGAAAATTGTAAACTGTTGCTTTGAGAACAGACTCAATCTGATAAACGATGAAAAAGTTACGTGCGTTTGAACAACGATGATCATCTGGTCATCTGAGGCGAAAAACTCAACTATGAAGAATTTTCATGCGCACCTCCCAAAGAACGCGACGAAACTCGATCTTCTGATTAAAATCTAACCTCGAGGTCTGAAGAGAACTCGTAGTTAAAAAAATTTGTGAAACAACTTTGTGAGAATCGTCCGAATACGATAAAAATTGAGGAAGTTATGAATTTTTCAATATCGAGAAAACAGTGAGTCAAAAACTCGGTTCAACTTGCAGTTTCCATCGTGTTTTGCAAATCCGAAATTTTCGGTGAGAAATTTTCTCTCGAATCAAACATAGGAACTAAAAAGACGTCAAGACGGAATTTTATCAAAAAGAATGGGTCAAAAACGACTTTTCAGTCAAAAGTTGTGAATTTTTGAATATCCACAAGAAGGGGGTTCAGCACACCTTGTCCACTGTAAAACTTCTGGTAAATTACAAATTCAGGAATCTTCTTCAAAGAATCAATTATCAACCCGAACACATGAAATGTAGTACACATCAAGACGATTCTTTTGGCGCAAGAATCGTATCAAAATGACTTAGCGGATGGAAGTTACGAATTTTCGAACAACCGAAAAGCAGATGAACAACAAATATGAATTTAAGGTAATTTGCATTTTCGGGAATCTTCCTCAAAGAATTGGCTTTCGTACCAAACACGAAAGATGTAGAGAATTTCGGTCCGAACAACGCGAGAACCAAGCCAAGATGACCTTCCGGTCGGAAGTCACAAATTTTGCGCTTGCACCGTAAGAACGAACATTTGATCTGAATTGTCTCGAAATAGCTGAAACTCTTTAATTGCGTTGAACGACGAAATAAACGTCTACTATAACTTGCAACAAAAGGAAAAGAAGAGAGACAATTTTAGGGTGCAACACACATATATTAAGAATCCTATTTCGCTTCCTTGGATAGTCTCCTTTGCTTACACATTGAGAGAAAGGGACGAATGTGTTGATTTGTTGGTCAAATTTGGTGTTACTAATGTTAACTCTTTAAAGATTTAGATTGCTTAGCTCCCCCTCAATTGGATATCGTTATTTTTGCAGATACCTTTGAGTTGTGTAAGTCACAAATACCAAAAAAAAAATCTTTTTTTGGTATTTTAATATAAATTTAACTTATTTATATTAATTTTAATTTGACCTAGATTATTATATATATAATTTTGAAAATTAAAAAAACTTTCCTTTAAATTATTTATCATTCAATTTATTGATTAATATTTTTATATAAAATAAAATTTTACATTTAATACCAAAAAAAAAAGATTTTTTTCCACTAAAATTATATGCTATACACTTTTGGCTTGTGTATATATAAGCACCATCATGTTATGCATACATGTATATCACCACCCCCTTAACCACGTATTGTGTTGAAAAACGACATTATGGCTAAGAGCTCTGCCTTAATATTTTTTATGATCCTTTTGATTTGTTTAACTGGTTAGGCCTCCTCTTATTTTCTATGAACATCTCTCTCCATTATATGTTTTGTTCTTTTATTTATTGAATGCATAATTTGTTCTTTATTTGATTAAGTTCATTACTATTTTATGGATAACAGGGAAGCCAGCATCAATTGAAGCAAGGGGACCCTTTGAATGCCCTCGCATGATTGATTGCACAAAAGTCTGTCAAGGAAATCCTAATTGCTGCGTTAAGGGTCAATGCATTTGTAAAGCTTGTCCTCCTAAGAATAATGAACTCATCATTGACACCAATATCTATTAAACTAGGATGATATTATCAAAATTGTAATATTCCATTCAATAAAAATGACTTAGATATGCAATTACCAAAAAAAATTCCTTTTTTTTTTGACAAGGTAATCTTTGTTCTTTATTCCATTCAATAAAAATGACTTTGATATGCAATTACCAAATTTCTTTTCCTTTTTTTGACAAGGTAATTTTGTTCTTTATTTATTCATTTTATATATTAATTTTTTTACTGGCTATACATAAAAAAAATGAAATAAGTTAAATGGTTATTGAATTTTAATTAAAGAAGAATGGTTTAATAGAATTCAAACGCAAATTTTAGGTGAAACATTTTTCCATTAAACAAAATTCTTTGTATTTTGTATAGAAATCACATGTTTAAATTATAAACAAACAAAAATACACTACAAGAAAAAAGCCAATTTGCCAGGGGTTTAACCCCTCATTAGTGGCAAAAACCCCTCACAACTACAAAATTTGAAGAAAGTGAAGTGGATGGGAGAAAGTGAAGAGAAGTGGATAATTATATAGTGCAATTGGTGAGGGGGAAGCTCCTCACAAATTGTAAACATCTTTTAAGACCAACTGATACGCTGCACAAAAAATGAGTGATGGGACAATTGGTCAGCATTTGCGAGGGGCAGCCCCTCACTGATTGCGAAGTCAGAATTTGTGAGGGGCACCCCCTCACTAATTGCAAAGCGGTAAAAAATTTCAAAATTCAAAAATCTCTCTTTTTATTTTGCAAGGGGCACCCCCTCACTGATTGTTTTTTAATTTTGTTTTCTGATTTAAGGTTTGCGACGGAGTAACCACCAAGCAATGTCAAAATTTAGTGAGGGGCTAACCACCTCACAAATTCTATAGCACTTTCTCAATTTTTTTTATAAGTTACTTTGAAAAAAGAATTGTACCATATTATATGTTGTTTTATAATGTCAATAAATTATTAACATTATATTTTCTATTATATTTTAAAAATTTAATATTTTTTTATTCTTTAAATTTATCTTTTCAATATTGAAAGATAATTTTGTAAAACCTATCACAAATTTTCTTTTTATTATAAAATTAATTATTTTTTTTAATCTATGTGAAAAATATAAAACAACTTATAATAAAACATAGAAATTATTCTGGACCGACTAAAGACTCAAATAGTCAAGGTCAAATTCAATGCAGATCCACTCAAAACGACCTAACATATAAAAATCGTCAAACACGACATTTAATGTTCATTAGTCTAATTTTCACTTTTTACTACACTCATATTGAATCCCGAACTAAATTGGGTGTTAGGGTCCTAACCTTACAGGTCCACCCTCGCCGTCGTATCAGAGATTAACACCATCTGTTCAAGATCATTTACCATCGACACACATCAATTTGGTTATAGAACCAAACAATGGTGCTGTATATGAGAATTGACTCATAATTCCCATGAAATTCCACAACTGGATCCTCTTTTATCGAAAGCCTGATCTCTACTTGAAGCACCTAATATGGAGGAAATAACTCCGCCAAAGAGGTTCGTCAAATCTTTTGATCATGTCCCGCCTCAATTACAATCTATTGGTGAGATATGTAAAGCTTTAACATCCAACGTGGATCACCCACTAGAAAAGTGAGGATCAGTTGGTGATAAGATTCCTAGATCGTGATAAGATAAATGAAGCTTCAAACTCTGATTTTCCATTAATCTAAGCAATCACCATCTTGAGCGTACTCTAAAAGGATTCCTTGTAGATTATGGAAGGTCGTGCCACGTTCTTTACGATGACGCTTTTTAACAATTAGGCCTCTAGTAACCAAACCTGAAGTGTATCACGTTGGAGATTTGCTAGACTTCAACAAATAGATAGCTCGTCCATGCGGAATGATAGATCTAACATGGATGTTGCGAGAAGGAAGAGGAGAGATAAAGATAACCATCAACTTCCTTGTAATTTCGTGTAGGAGATCCTTCAAGGGGATCGTAGGGAGGTCCTTCTTGGAAAAACAAGATGTGGTGGCGTCCCCGGTCCACTTGAAAGTAGCATATCACGACAAGGAAGGAAAGTCGAACATTATCAATGGCGACCTTGAGGAGGCGAAGTGTATGAAAGAAGAAATCCTTAAAGACCTCCTCACTTCATTGGCAATGAAAGAGGAAATCTTAGGGAAGGTCAATATGTTAGATTTGGATGCATGTGAAGACAAAGTTAGGCCTTTCCTGGACAGAGATTTTAAAGTTATCTAGCTCGACGATAATCTCGTTCGATCGACGAAGATAGGATTCTGGCTTCCTTAAAATGTAAAATCCACACTAATTGTATGCCTTCAAGAAAATATAAATATTTTTGTTATATCTCCACATGAGCTGCAAATCACCACCGTATAGGGATTCTCGCCACCGTGGACAAGCCCTAACCATCATACAACGTAATATACTTACTCGGACCTTTGAGTCCCCCAACCTTTGAAGGAGGAACACACACTTGTATTTTTTGTGAGTACAATAACTTTATATCTTTTTTTGAACCTTCATTTTGGACAGAATGATAAAATTGCTCTATTGTATTATAAAATAACCCAACAATAGAATGACATCTTTATTCTATTTTGCATTATTCCATTTCACTCCGCTCAATTCTGTTTTGTTCGTTTTACAATATCTTAATATTAGTTATTATTATTTAAGAACATGTATTATCACTAACTTTTATGCTGAAGCCCTAATCGAAAATCTCAAATTTGTCAATGACAAAAATCAATGGTATAAAGATAATCAAAATTATACTTTCTTTTTATTAGCTTCTTGGGGGGCTGATATCTACAATATAAGAAAATTGAATGGTCTGGAAAAGACCAAATTAGCCTCATGTTCATACAAGCTGCCACGTGGAAGGGCTTAGAAGCTTTCTTTATTTCTTTTTGAAAATTTCCTTTCTTTAATGGCTGGAAATTAATTGAGCTATCAACTTACACTATTTTTTGTCAGACACATCTCTTGAAATCTATATCATTTAATACACTGAGACTGTTTCCTTACCTACTACTTTTTTCAAATTACTACAAATATAATATATTAAACATTCATTTACTCTATCACCTGTGTTTCTCACTCATCACTATCCATCTCTTTACTTTTTGTGTTCTCTCTTCACTGTCCATTTCTTATAAAAAAAATTGTTCTCTCTTTTACACCATTCCACACATTTTATGAAAAATATTGTCTTTTAAGATGCAACCTTTATTATATTCCTATTTTGAAGATTATTTTTTTGTTGCTTTTCATTAATATTTATTTTGTAATTTTTCAGATCTGTAATGAGGTGGAATAAAATCTTCCGGATTTGAAATGAGATCATGTAAATACTACTTTTGCTTTCAGATTGTAATGAGGTGGAATAAAATCTTCCAGATTTAAAATGATATCATGTAAATACTATTTTTGCTTTCAGATCTGAAATGAGATACTACTTTTTGCTTTAGGTTTATATCATATATGTTTATGTTTTTTTTTGTTAGATTGTTGTTTGGTTTTTTAATCTAAATTATTTGTTTGTTTTTATATCGATTGTTGTTGCTTGCAACATAAAATCAAAAATTTTGTTTTATTTTCAAACTTATCTCGATCTATTAATATGTCTTTTACTGTAGATTTGTGGCGTTTTCGATAGTATGCGGTTTTGCGGTGGTAAATCTGTGGTGACGACAACAATTTTCTGCGGCGATTTGTGAGTTATGCTTTCTATTTTCCTCTATTCAACTCTTTTTACATGATTTATACTATCACTTATATGTATTTGTGATGTTTCTTTGACCAGTCAACATTTTTTGTTTTTGTTTTTTATTTGTTAGTTTTGTTTTGAGACCACACAGGAGAAAGAAGAAATATTTTCTGTGATAAAAAAAAACTATGGTAAGATTTTCTCCTGGGTAGGAATGGTATATTTTGGTGTTGTGGTTGTTTCTATAAAAATAAGGAAAAATCTATTCTTTCTGAGTTCATCATTGTTGTTCCTGCAGCTGATTTATTTCTATTTTTATATTATTTTCAAAAGATTTCTAACTTCTTCAAACGATTTTATTTTTTATTGTTCATCCACCTAACAATTTTTTTTAATATTTATTGATTGTTTTATTTTGGACCTTTTGATTTTTTAATTTTAGAAGTTAAGGTGGAAAGTTTATATATATTTTTTGTTTTTAATAATTAATTATTTAAATTTTGGTGTGAAATTTTTACTAAGTAAAAGAGAGTTTATAAGGATTTTCTGGTTGTTAGCACTTGATTTTTGGATTTATGATGCTTCTAAAATTTAGTATGAAATTTTTAATTTGGATTGTGACTTTGAAATATTTCATGAAATTTCAAATGTGTCATTATTATAATATTAATAAGTTTTATTGTTCTTTATAAAATTATTTCTTTTAATGTCATTTACTATTTAAAATTTAACTACATTCATTTATCTTTATTTAACAAATAATTATGAATGTTATTTATTAGTTTATTATATTAATAAGTTTTATTATTATTTATATAAACAATTAATTTTAATTACAATTTTCTTAAATCTTTTTTAGGTTCCATGTCCAACTTAGTTGCAAATCCATGTCTGCTCCTAATGATATATGTTTTATTTCAAAATCAAGATTTTCGGTGTCTTTTGTTTAATTTTTATCTTCAAGTTACCTATATATTACTCCCTCCGTTTTTTATTATAAGTCGTTTTGAAAATAAAAAAATTGTATTTTAATAAAAGTCGTTTTACAATTCCAATGAATAATTAATGATATTTTTCTTATTATATCCTTAAATATTTATTATTTTCTCTCCTTTCAGTTAAGTAAATTTATCTTCCACATGTCATTAATGATGGACAATTTTGTAAAAACCTTCATAATTTCTCATTTTCACACAAGAGTTATTATTTTTCTTAATATGTGTGAAAAGTCCAAAACGACTTATAATAAAAAACGGACGGAGTATATATTATATTATTTTTACTTGAGGAGTTTTTGAAATAAATGTCACTTCCTATATTATCGTTGTTATAAGATCAATTCAAAAATGATATTTTGTATTGTTAAGATGACAAAGTCATTGATAATTAAAAAAATAAAGACAAAAATTCATAGAGTTACAAAGACTAAATTGAATTGAGACCCACGCACAATTAATTAAACTTATAAAGGCTAAATTGCCTTGAGACTCACACACAATTAATTAGAATTAATTAGACCTGCAAAGACCTATAAAGGCTAAATTCCATCGAGACACACAATAAATTAGATTTATAAAAGCTAAAAATTAGACCTATAAACAAGATGTCTTTGTATTAATTTCATATTTTATTTATTATTATCTAAATTTATAATAATCTTTTTATTATTATTTAAAATACGTGTCACTTATAAACTTTTATAAATAATTAAAGAAACTACTATTTTCACATATTTTATTTCATAATTTTGTTTTCTACACGTGAATTTGTCTAGATGTTTGCTGATATTAACGTTACGCATAGGTAAAAGTCAAATTGTTTTTTATTTAATGATTTTATCTTATATTGTCAATTTTTAATATTTTAATTCATTAAATGAAATCTTCCATTACTCTTTCATATATAAATTTTCTAGATTCAACATATATTTAATAACTTCATATAAAATATTTACACAATTACCAAATATGTTATATATATATATATATATATATATATATATATATATATATATATATATATATATATATATATATATATATATATATATATATATATATATATATATATATATATATTAATTTTTTTTTAAGAAAAACAAAATCATAGTTAATATTAAATTTTAGATTTACATCATTATTATATATATATATATATATATATATATATATATTAATTTTTTTTTTAAGAAAAACAAAATCATAGTCAATATTAAATTTTAGATTTACATCATTATTATTTGGTACCAGACATTTTCTATAAAAAAATCTACATCTAAAACAAATACGCATCCCGTACTAGAACCCGTGCAAACGCACGGGTTTGTTACTAGCACGGTTAATAGCACTCAGTTACGTGTCACGAAATAAACATTATGATTGGATTTTAAAATCTTTAATTCATATCATTAAAATAATGCCTTGTGATTACTAAGAATTTATATCATTAATTTATACCATTAAAATATGGTAGCTCAACTCTGCATGCTTCGATATTTTTTTTTTATTAAAAACTCCATCTACTCTTCCATCTTTTTAGCTCAACTCTGCATTCTTCAATATTTTTTATTAAAAAATTAAATAAAATAAACAAATATTTTCCTTGAAACCAGCAATTTTTTCTTTTAGTATTTGCAATTATATTTATGGTCACACTTCGTTCTCTCTATTCTTCTGCCCCAAATCTATTTTGCTATATCCATGTATCTAAGCTATCAATTAAAAATAAATAAACTTTAAACACTTGAGTACATGGGTACCTACTGCTACTATATATTATGATATGATATTGCCTCTATGAGTTTGACAACACCATGCTCCTCTATCAATTAAAATCTTAGATAATTATTATTTGTTTGTTTAAACAGAAAACAATATCAAAGCAATTTTTAGTAGGTTCATCTTTTTACATTTTAACATATTAATAATTAAACCTTTTTAGCAATTTTGGATGTCAATTTAAATATGCATTCATAAAACAACAATTTTTAAAAAAATATTTGAAACAAATGTGTGTCCAATACGAAAACCCGTGTGAATGCAAGTATTTATGATCTAAATATTTTTTATTAAAAAATAGTATACGGGAAAAAATATATTATTTATCTAAATATTTATATATAAGAAAATTTACTAAGGAACTTTTTTATCTTTTCTTGGGATGACAAATAAAACACTATTGTATATTTTATTTATCATATCAAAATAATATATATATATATATATATATATATATATATATATATATATATATATATATATATATATATATATATGTGTGTAATTAATTTTTAAATTACTAAAAAGAGAAAATATTACATATCATTGACTTAAATAGATTTTATGTTATACTAGGAGAGAAAAACTTTATCTTCAAATTTATTTCCATAATTAAAATAATTATTCTAATACATTTATTATTTTTATTAAATAAGTAGATAAAATGATCTAATTTTCTCTGAAATAAAAAACAATACTCTGGAATGTATTTTGATAGTGATGGTAGTTAGATATCAACTTGTATTATAAGTATACATAAAAATTAATTATTAATGTTTGTATAATTGATGCATATATATATATATATATATATATATATATATATATATATATATATATATATATATATATATATATATATATATATATATATATATATATATATATATATATATATATATATATACATACATAAAAAATTGCACACTTCATAGATATTTAAACGTGTTAATAAAAATATATGTCATTTTAGTTAATTTTCTAAATTTTTTTTTTATAAAAAGATTTTATTGATCTAAATGTTTTTACGGGTGCTAGACATTTTTCTATATATTCAATTATTATTTTTTCACGGGTACCAGATATTTTTCTATACATTCAATTTTTTTTTACGGGTACCAGACATTTTTCTATACATTTAATTATTATTTTTTCACGGGTACCAGATATTTTTCTATATATTCAATTATTATTTTTTTACGGGTACCAGAAATTTTTCTATACATTGAATTATTATTTTTTCACGGGTATCAGATATTTTTCTATACATTTTAATTATTATTTTTTCACGGATACCAGATATTTTTCTATTAAAAAATATTTATCTGAAACAAATGCGCGTCTCGTACCAAAACCCGTGCGAACGCACGAGTTTGTTACTAGTTTAAAATTTATAAAGGCATATACCTAACCATTTATATTCGACTACGAGCTTCAAAAGAATTCACCTAACCATTCATATGAGTATAATTTTCTTTTATAAGTATCATGATCAGAAAACACATGCCTGCCGGTGCCGTCATTCATTTCACACTATTATGTGTCGGAGGTTCATTTAATATTTTTTATACTTAAATTAAAATAGGTTAAATCAAGAAAAATGCCAACAAGTTCTACTTTGAAGAATAAAATAGATATTTCTTATAAACAAAATTCATGCATTAGTGTTTTACTTATATTTATAAGACTAATTTTATTTTTAATTTTTAATTTTTCAAATGGTTTTAGAAATTTAGTAGAAAAGGTTTACAATACAGTTAAAATCAGTGTTTTAAAAACTGGACTAGACTAGTCGGTCGGACCGGTCGAACCGGGAACCGGCCAGGTAACCGGTCTGGTTTAATAGTTGGATCGAGAATGTCATTGAACCGGTGTGAACCGGTCAAAATCGGTGTAAACCGTTTAAACCAGAAAAACCGGCGGTTTTTGTGAATGGGCGATTTAAATACATTTCTTAATTTTTTTTAATTTTTTTAATTTTAAAAAATTAAAACAACGTCTTTTTGTCTATTTTAATGAAAAATTAAAATTAAAATTAAAAAAATAAAATAAAAAATAAAAAAATTATTTCAGATGCGGTTGATTTTGTTACCGATAATTTTGATATTGAGGAAGGAGATCCCAACATTGAAACAATTTTTTTTATTGAAATTAAATTTAGTAGACAATAGAATTATTTTGATATAAATTATTCAATTAGATTATACTGCGATTACTTTTTTTTGCAATTATATTTTATAATTATGTACTATTTTATTGTGTGTGATATTTACGGGTAAATTTTGAATTTAAATTATAAACTTGTGAATTTATTTATATTATGATATTTAAAAAAAATTTAAGTGCTAATTTTATTCTGTAAAGACTGAGTCATCCGGTTCGACAGATTTTATACCTATATAATTTTGTTATAACGACCGGTCTATTCAACCGAGTGATCCGGTTTAACCCAGTTTAGTCATGTGGTTCGACCAGTGACTCAGTGGTTTGACCAATAAACCAGTGATCCAATATCCTCACCGGTTTGATCTCCGGTCCGGTTTTTAAAACACTAGTTAAAATAACTCTAAATACCAACAAAAAAAATTGATATGAACTAAAAAAAATTTAGACAATCAATTATTTATAAAATTTACATTTTGGAAGAGTTTTGACTTTTATTTTAACCATTTATTAAATAGAACAAATAAATAGTTGTGAAGAATCGATAGGAATAAACAAACAATGCATAATAATTAATCTAAAAAAATTATTTAACTTATTAATAAATTATAATTTATTTATTTAATTTGAGTGACTTATAGAACAATATGGTTCAATCAAGTTTATTGTGTTTTAATTTGGATTGATTTTTAGATAAAAACTTTTCAGCTAAAATTATAAAAATACAGTAAATGAATAGGGTTGATATGAATATAGTATATTAAATAGAATGAAATTGATTGATTAAAATAATTAGAATAAATTAAATTAATAAGAATCACTACTTTTTTTAAAAAAAACAAATGAATAGTAGAAGAGCATATCATATTAATATAAAAATAAATATAAAGTAATATATATATATATATATATATATATATATATATATATATATATATATATATATATATATATATATATATATATGGCTTAAATAGTTGTTTAGTCCCTGTAAGTTAGCGTGTTTTTGATTTTCGTCCCTATATCTTCTTTTTTTTTGTCCAAGTCCCCATATGTCCAAGACGTCCAACTTCTGTTAAAAAAATGATGATGTGGCTAACGCCGCTGACGTGGCAGCCATTTTTCATGTTTTTTTTATATTTTTAATATTTATTAATTCCACATAAGCTTATGGTTTTCGGTTTTTGATATAGGTCCCTATAGTGTCAAATGATAACATTTTCAAAAATGCACATAATGGGTTTCGAACCCAATCACTTTACTTCAATACTTTCTTTCCTTTTCACTAAGCCACTTATGCTGTTTGTTTATTTATTTGCAATGCATGCTATTTAGTTTTCAAATGATGTTTGGTTTTTAAATGCATTAAATGCTGTTTGGTTTTTAAATGCAATGTATCCTCTCTTTTTTTGGTACAATAATGTATGCTATTTTTTTTTTGAACAAATAATGTATGCTATTTTTAAATGCATTAAAATGTATCATATTTGTATTTATTAAATGATGTTTAAAATATTAAAAGAAATAAAATTAATCAATTAGTATACTTAATTGTTGATTGTATTTTATAAAGAAATAGATTATTTTATTTTTTATATATTAAAGGAATCAATTTTTCATCAACTAGTATTTTTATTGTATTTCAAGAAAAAATGAAATATTTTTTATCATTTATACATTGGAAAAAAATCAATTTATAATCAACATGTATTTTTAATTGTTTGAAATAAAAGATTTTATTACTTCAAAAGTGGAACAAATACAAAACAATCTAACTAGCCATAAATGACCTAATTACATAAGAGTATTGACTATAATTTTCCTATAATTTGGTTTTTGCCACCCTCTATACACTAGGGCATCAATAATGTCCCTAGTCATACACTTAATATCCCTATTATCCATCACAGTGTCAAAAATTCTTTTATTCCTGTACTTCCAAATGCCATAAACCACTTCAGTCAAGGTAGCTTTAAGCATCCCTTTGTTCTGGCCTTTTCCTTTGGTAATCCTCTTGATTCAGTTGAAATTCATCATACTTGCAGTCGGTTTATCGAGCCAATCTAGCAAACTATCCCACAATCTCACAGTGTGGCTACAATGGAACAGAAGATGATCTACACTTTCCTCAGCCACTCCACATAAAGCACAGGTTGTATCTTGTAGCAAACCCATTCTGTGGAGTCTCATCTTGGTAGGCAGTATGTCTTGAATAGCAAGCCATAGGATCACCTTTGCTCTAGGCCTAGCAAAGTTATGACTCATTAAATGATACCAATCAATTCTACTATCATCCCCCATGAGCATGTTATAGACCTTCATCATTTGGAATTTCGCCTGAGCTATCATACTGTTCCACAAATGTTGCAAACCATTAATGTCTTGAATCTTAGTCATAATGCACTTCAAAATCCAAGTACAATTATTAGTGTTGATCTCAGCATCATAGTTTCTACCTTTCAAATAATAAGTATGAACCCATTTAACCCAAAGGTTGTCAACCTTCATACATATATTCCATAAGCTTTTCATCAAAGCCACTGAATTCCAAACCTGCAAATTCAGTATATTCAGCCCACCCTGTTTCACTGGCTTACAAATATGGTGCCAAGCCACAGGGGATTTTCGACTGTTGGTTGCTTTCCCAGTCCATATAAAAGAACGACATATAGAGTTTATCTTCTTTATGACAAAATCAGGCAGGGGGAGGCATAGCATCCAGTACTGGGCTATAGATCCAATGATGCTCTTAACTAATTGAATCCTGCCTGCAATGCTAAGGAGATGTGCTGACCAATGTCGAATCCTGCTGACAATTTTATCAATGAGAGGCAAGTAGTGCTGTAGCTTGAGCTTGCTACTAGCCAGAGGAATGCCAAGATAACGAATTGGCAGCTTGCCTTCAATATAACCTGTCAACTGGCTCACTTTTAGCTTAGCATCAGCATCCATCCCACCATAAAAAACTTTGCATTTCTTAGGATTGACAATGAGCCCTGTAGAGTTAGAGAAAGCATTGAAAGCCTCAAGCATAGTTCCCACTGATTTAGCATCACCACGATTGAACAACAAAACATCATCTGCAAAAGCAAGGTGTGTAATCTTCAGCTTTCTGCACTTACTATGGTACTTGAAATTGCCATTCTTAGTCATCTTGTTAAGCACTCTATTCATGTACTCCATCATGATCACAAAGAGCAAGGGAGAGATTGGATCTTCTTGCCTTATGCCCCTCTTTGCCTCTAAAATATTTGAGTATTCCCCATTAACATTAAATCTGTAGCTCACAGAGGACAAACCTACCATAATCCACTTGATGAATTTATCTGGCAACCCCAACTCAGCCATTACAGTCTCTAGAGAGTTCCAGTCAACCATGTCGTATGCTTTTTGAAGGTCTATCTGAAGCATACAACGTGGTGTACCACCCTTCCTGTTGTAACCTCTCATTAGCTCATAAGCAAGCAATATATGATTGTGGATTACTTGCCCTTTAAGGAAAGCTGCCTGGCTATGGTGGATGATCTCACCAAGAGTGCTGCCCAGTCTATTTATCAGGATTTTCGAGATGATTTTATAGATAGTGGTACAACCAGCAATAGGCCTGAAATCTCTAACTTCATTTGCTTGATCATGCTTTGGAACAAGGGTAACAACTGTACTGTTAAACGCTTTGAACAAATTACCCTTAATAAAGAAATCCTTGACTGCAGCTATAACATCATTTTTAACTATATTCCAGCTTACTTTGAAGAATTTAGACCCAAAACCATCAATGCCTGGGGCTTTACAATCCCCTATATCCTTCAAAGCTTTTACAATTTCCTCCTCACTCACTTCTTTGATAAGAGACTGTCTACTGTCAGCAGAAAGTTGCTTCCCACTTCTCAAAGCTTCTATATCCACCTTCTTAAGGTTCCCAGCTCTAGTCCCCATAAGCTTCTGGTAAAAAGCCAAGACTTCCTTCATAATGTCTTCCTGCTCAGTCACAAATTTACCATCTTCACACTTTAACATATTCATATTTATATTCTTATGCTTAGCCCTAACATAAGCATGAAAATAAGCACTATTTTCATCACTTAATCTGAGCCAGTTGATCTTAGATCTCTGCAGAACCATTTGATCCTCAAGGTCATGCAGCTTAAGAATTTCTTCAGTGCACACCTTTAGTTTCCTAATATTGTCCCCATCCATATTGTTGAGGCTGAGATCATGTTGAGCTTGCTCAAGAGCTTTCCTTGCCACACTCAGACTCTGCTTCATATTGGTCATGCTACTACTCAGGTTCTGAAGATGAGGCTTTAGTCTTTGAAGTTTCCTCCAAAGGATGTACATAGGGCTACCATCAATAGGGGCAGTCCAGCTACTTCTCACCGTCTCCTCATAGCCAGGCAGATTAATGAGACAGTTGTAGAATTTAAACCTTCTAGGTCTTTTAGCAGGATTGTTCTCTTTAGTTACCTGTAACAAGGCATGGTCTGAGACACTAGGTGGTAGCACTTTCAGAGTCATATCACTGTGTAGCAACCTGCCCTAAAAATTAAGACTAAGAGTCGCCACCTATTCTGAAGGGCGAATAGGAAACCCTACGCAGTTATGAGATTCAGGGTAAGTTATTATAATCAGGTCGAGGGAAGGTGTTAGGCACCCTCAACCCTTTCCTATTGGCTTTGAATCTAAGGGTCAAGTTTTATGGCTAAAAGTTAAGGTTAATAGCTAAGGAATTGAATAGGGGAAAAATTGAGATTTTAGGGAGGGGGACTCGCCTTGGTTATCCAAGTGCCTACGTATCTCCTTAGGGAGAATCAGAGTCAACGTAGTTCGGGCACAGGATTGTACGCCTTTGAATTGATTATGGAGGTGTTTGAAGTTGTTTTGAAGTGCGAAATTCGAAGGTATTTTGAATTACCTTATCGTAGTTGTGAACATCGCAGTGTTTGAAAGGATGTAAATCCGTAGTATCGTGGTTTAGTGTTTTAGATGTGGTTTTGGGCGTACAACCCTGCTTTAATATGGCACTGTTAGATGCGGTGATCAATAGATTTGATCAGTATAGCTAACAGATTAATGGGCATTGCTGGTTACTCAGATCGATAGATTGATCGTCGCGGGCAGCAAATTGAATGTGTTTTAAATTATATATTTTTTTATCTCTCGTCTAATACGACCAATAGCTTTAGTCGGGTCGAGGAGAGAATTAATTAAAGGATTAATGTTTTATTATTTTATTCAGATATTTGATCAGTACGACATAGAGAGTCGACTAATTCAAAGGCGGGATGAAATAGATATTCATTCGCCATTTATCCGTTAAAGGGAAAATTAGAATTGATTGTTTTTATTGTTGGATTTGATTAATTAAATTAATCGATTGTTAATCATCGCGACCAATAGGTTTAGTCGGAACGAGTAACAAATTAAATCCAAAGACTTCGGCCAAGTGGCCAATGGGAATGGGGCGAACCCTAATATTATAAACTTTTATAGGGTTTTTGTGATTTACAATTAATTAAAATTAATTAGAACAATTAAATCGAATAGTCGAGATAATTAACTAAATAATTCTAAACCCCTAACTACAATCCTAATCCTAATTTAATCATATTATTAATCTAATAACTAGACAAAAATTAAATTATATATATACATAAATTTAATAATAATAAGATGAATTATGTAATCATATGAATAATAATA